>NC_062251.1:7280555-7312200 GCF_905475465.1 Pieris napi | reverse complement strand
AAAAATTAAACCTTATGTTTTAAAAACCACAACAGTAAAATGGGGTAGACCGAAATGGGGTTGGGTGTTAAATACCACCGCACTTTTTTGACGATACTAATTATCTAGGAGTGTCCGGGGGACCTTCATTGGAACACCTCCAAGTGAGTTTTGCTCCGGAAACGCGTCTAAATATTTTTATAAAAAATTTAAAGTTTTGTGTAATGTATTAAAATTTGTAAACAATCCGCCATTTTCTACTTTTCTATTGGTTATAAGTGATGTGACGTTCACTTAAAAAAATCGTGTTTTTAATTTATCGATTGTTAATAATCGTTTTATTTATTTATCGATTATTTCCTCATTTTTGAAATTTAAAGTTATAGAATAATCAACATTGAAATTAACCTAATTTCGTGTTGATAGATTATAGGGTTCCGAAATTTTTTGAAATTATCGATACCTACTCGTCTGTATTTTCTAATTAGTACTTGTATTTCATTGTTTGCAACTTTCTATATTATTTAATTTTTACTAGAATAAAGTGTTTACTTTAATATCCAAAAAGTACCCAAAACCGAATCAGAGCACCCCACTATCCACGTAGTCTTGTCTGTCTTACCCCTAGAGTGTATATAAATAATCGGAGGCGCGGAGGAAGAGCAGCCCCCACCCGCTGTAACAAAGCACAGGCATTATGAAAGCTGTAGCGGCTGAGGCTGGTCGCCGAAGGCGACCAAAAAGCCGAGGTTGCGGAGGCTTGAATAAAATGCCTGTGCTTTGGTACGCAAGGGTGGAGGGGCTGCATTTCCCGTAGCGCCGGAGCTGTCCACAAAAACAAATATTATTTAGATTGGTTAGGTTAGAGTTAGTATATGAATATTTGGTCGCCGAAGGCGACCAGGACGCCGAGAAGCCGAGGCTTGAATAAACAATTACTATTTAGATCGGAGCTGTCCACAAAAAAAAATATTATTTAGATTGGTTAGGTTAGAGTTAGTATATGAATATTTGGTCGCCGAAGGCGACCAGGACGCCGAGAAGCCGAGGCTTGAATAAACAATTACTATTTAGATCGGAGCTGTCCACAAAAACAAATATTATTTAGATTGGTTAGGTTAGAGTTAGTATATGAATATTTGGTCGCCGAAGGCGACCAGGACGCCGAGAAGCCGAGGCTTGAATAAACAATTACTATGTATTTAGATCGGAGCTGTCCACAAAAAAAAATATTATTTAGATTGGTTAGGTTAGAGTTAGTATATGAATATTTGGTCGCCGAAGGCGACCAGGACGCCGAGAAGCCGAGGCTTGAATAAACAATTACTATTTAGATCGGAGCTGTCCACAAAAAAAAAATATTATTTAGATTGGTTAGGTTAGAGTTAGTATATGAATATTTGGTCGCCGAAGGCGACCAGGACGCCGAGAAGCCGAGGCTTGAATAAACAATTACTATTTAGATCGGAGCTGTCCACAAAAACAAATATTATTTAGATTGGTTAGGTTAGAGTTAGTATATGAATATTTGGTCGCCGAATTTTCAATTATTTTTAATATTAAAATCGAATACAAAAATCGATTTTCACTTTTAAAAAAATCGATTATTTTTCACATCCCTATTAATTTTATAAACTTAATCGGCCATTTTGAATGTGGTTTATGCTAGACTAGCGGTAATTAGTTTTACAGTGCAAAGTTTACTTTATAAATCTTTATAAAATTTTTGACGCGTTTCCGGAGCAAAACTCACTTGGAGGTGTTCCAATGAAGGTCCTCCGAGACTCCTAAATAATTAGTATCGTCAAAAAAGTGCGATGGTATTCAAAACTGTTACCCCGAAATGGCCTACAGGACATGTGTCAGGCCTACAGAGAGTGTCTGGAAGGTTCTGCGACCAAATAACCAGCGCCGTGGAACTTTCTGCTCCTCCGCATAATGCTGAGCCAGGGCCAATTACAGCCACAGCACACACGCATTACACACTTGAAAAGAACCGAATGGAAATTTTTGAAGTTATACTTCTTTAGGCGCGTTATGAAAATTTGATGAGAGTGAAATTTTACGATGCGCGCGCACCTATGACACAAAATTCGGAGTGTGATTATAGCGTGCGCAATCTACAAAAGAAATAGAATATAAGCTAACTTCACGCATATTCTATTTCTTAGCTTAGCAGCTTAACAAGAATTTTGAATATCCATGACAATTGACATCTGACATTGACATTTACCTTTTAAACAAATATAGGAGTTTGAATTATTGTTTAAAATAAAAGATTATCTATGTATCTAGTTATTTTCATTATACAAGTGCGAATTTTATATGTGCGTCTGAATTATAATCAGAAGTGATTTAAATTGAATATCTAAATCAATACTAATTAATATGATAAAATATTTGTGAAAAAACTGTGCCAACCTTCCTGAGTGCTTTAATACAATTGAGGTTAACTATCCGTATGTAATATTATCGAGTATTATTGTTGATTAAAACTGAAACATGAACCATTATTCATTGCTTTTGTTTATTGCGTTTGTTACAGCAACTTTTTAGAAATATTCTACGACCCTATATATCAATAATTGAGAACAAAGATTTAAGCACGAATACTAATAAGGAGAAAATGAAGGCTTGGAGCGATATTACAGAGAAGTAAACATTTTAATAAGTACCTGCATCTCAAAAAAATTATTACATTATTTAATCAAAACATGTAATTTTTCAGATTTAATCTAGCAAATATAAGGACAAGAGACAAAAAACAATTTCAGTGGAAGTGCACTAAATTGAATAAAAAAAAGAGTTGTCATCTTATCGCCGTGAAACATCAAAAACTAGAGGTGGAACAAAGCCACCATCACCTTCTCCAGACACAATGGATATGGCAGAGATGATACCGCAACGGTTTGAAGTAGATTTCAATGAATTTGATTGTGATGGTGTCGAGGTAGGAATGTTAATTATAAATATGATGGTGATGTTCAAGGCTCAACCTCTCAAGCATAGGCACATACTTTATTCCCCTACAGGGTAGTTAGAGATATTGTAATACCTCAAAACATCCATGTTGCTCTTGTAGTACCGAAACTCTGTCCAGCCAGAAGTGAGCCCATTCCCACTTATAATGGACAGTGGGTATAATACACCTTAATACCTGAGTGCGAACCACTCACCATGACACTTAAATTAATAGATGTTATTTATATATTTCAGGATATTACAAATAAAATCATTTTGGAAACAATTGCTATCCCAAAAGCAAATAAAGCCAACAATGACAAGGTAATAAATCAGTTTTGACATAACTTGAATACTAAAAAAGCCAAACAAAGGTGTGCACAACAGTGACAACATAACTTAACAATTTCATTATTTTGTAGGATTAAAGAAAGGTTAAAGAAAATCATGTCGAACTGATCAACAAGAATCCCCAAACAACTCAAAAGAAACCTACAAGGAAGACACCGGTATTATATTTAAATTATCTCTATCTCTAAATAGAATAAAAGAAAGTTGCTATCCAGGTCTGTAGCATGTGCTACAAATTATATTATTAACACATTTATATAATTATATTAATATAAATGTGTTAAAAATTTTATAATATGAATTATAAAATTTTTTAAGTTTTGCATGGACAGAGCTTAAATTAATATTCTCTTATTTTATTTTGTAAGAGAATAATTATAAATATTTATTTATTAAATTTTTCAAATGTAAACTGAACTTTATTGACTATAATGACTCCTTTTCCAGTCTTTGATTATTTAATTGTAATTAATTATTTGCATGCAATCAAAATCTATTTCTAATAATGCCAAAGAAGTATAACTTCTTACGCGCGTACATAAGTACACGCACCCTTTTTTTTTTTTTATATTTCTCTCATTATATTTTTTTTTTCTTTGATTATTGTTATTTGGTGTATTTTTGTAATAAATGTCTAAGTCTAAATAAAAATTCGTAAACGAGAAGAAAGAATAGGTCTTGCGATCGATTTTGTTCGCCCGTGAATATTGTAAATTATATTACCGAAGTAGCCGGGCCGTATCCCGCGAGATGCGTAACACAAATGAGTTGATTTTATTGTAAATATAAGAGATGGCAAAAAGCCCCTAAAAATCAGTAAAATGGGTAATAGAAGCCCATAATTTTCACAATTAAAAGTATGACACGCAAGCGATTACAATACACAAAACACACTTTACACGTACTAAATACACGTAACAATTTTTAAAACATAATTCCGAAGGTCACGGGAAGAACACGTTTCCAAAACATATATTAAAACAATTTATAAAATCTATACAACCTCACATACCCATCCTCGGATGTATTTTTGAAACAGCAAGAGAACGGCGGCACCATGTCTCCTACAATGTGTTATCAATAATTATAAATATTTTGATAACACTGCGCCCGCGCAAGTACAACTATGACATTGACGTACGACCGTGGCCACCTGTGCGTACAATTTCCTATCCGTTCTAATTAATTTCGTTAGGTAAATATTAATCGAGTTGCCATCATAATTAATGTTTTCTATTATTGAGATTTATTTAAAGAGTTGCCATTTAAATTGCGGCTAATAATTATTTTAATATTTTTTTATAGAGTTGTCATTTAAAAATATAATTTAAATGTCAATGATAAGATATTTACCAAATAATCTATTAGTAATTTACGATCATTGTTTTCAAAATATAGATTACATGAATGACGATAAGAAATAAAATGTTATTGCTTTTTAATGTAAAAGATTAACCTAAATTGTTTAGCAATAAAACAGAAATCACTCATAATTTGAGTTATTTGTTAAAAAAATAAAAATACCAAAATTTTTGTATAAAATGTATAACTATTTGAGCTTCAGATTCTGATGTCTCGGGTTATATTTGGTTTATCAGCTTTGCAATATTAAACTCCTGATTTTTTAAGGCTAAAAAAGCGTTGCTTTAGAATTTTAGAAGTCCAAGAGATTTATAAAATACTAGCTGCACCCGCGAACTTCGTTTCTCCTTTATTTTTTATTTTTTTATTGTGATTTGACTTAGCCTACCTTTTTAGTACAAACCAACATGGAACATTTTGCTATGCTACCCCAGATACTGTTCGGTTTTCTGGAATGAAAACCTATTTAAGGTTTTCTGTGAATTTTTCTCTATATAAACCTCAGAGATCAAGTCATAAAAATAAGATTTTAATTAATAAATAAAAAATAGGGGTTGATCGTAGAGGGGTGAACATTAAGAGTTCATTGTACTTTTGTAAGCTGTATGATAAAAAAATAAAAACAAAAAAAATATCTAAAAAATAAACATAAAAATTTAGGGGTGGACCCACCCTTAACGTTTAGGGGTTTGAAAGATAGATAGTAGACTTGCTGAATATTCATAAAAAAATCATAAGAATCGGTCAAGCCGTTTCGGAGGAGTATGGGAACGTACATTGTGACACGAGAATTTTATATATTAGATTTAATGATCGATTGTTTTGGGACGAATTTTTATAGGTAGGAAAAGTATTTTTCGGGAAGTGTGACTTGCTAATAGAAACGTTATTATTAATGTGTTAACATCACAGTTTTATATTATGGTAGCTGTCTAATGCAAAATATTTTCTCCTCATTTGCTATTGAGGCATCTCGTTGAGTGTAAACGTTTTAATTTATAATACGTTTAGAAATAGTTATAAGAGAATAAATAAACCTATATTTATCCGAAAAAAAAATGTATTGTTTGTCTGTTCATAAAATCTGAGCTCTTAATTCTGTAAACTGTGCATTTATGTCTAAAAATTATTTGTCTTAAATGAGGCAACGCAAGCTTAATTTATATCTGAAAAAAAAATACCAATAAGATTTATTGAGTACTCCCTCCAGTCATTGGCAGTCGCTCTTGATTGGAAGTAACAAATAAATTGAACCGACTAAATTATAAGACACCCGACATGCCATTAAAAAAACATGTCAAAATGTAAAGAATTAATGGGTAATTTTTCAATCGGGAACACCGCACCATGAATACACTATGGTCATGGTAAAAACACTAAAGAAAAATTAGAAAACTAATCAAATAACTAATTTGAAGATTATTATATAGACAGGCTCCTTATCGAGGGAAATGTAACACGAGACGAAAAGATTGTATGCTCGTTTATACGCGTTTACATACGTTATTTTACGTCCAATTGACCAATCACAACGTTTCGTCTTGCGTCTATGAATTCTCTATATCTCGACATGTTTTAGACCTAAAAGTGTAAGGTAAAAGGGGAAAAAAGTAAAAAAGAGGGGGTTAAAAATTAGTTAATACGGAAGGTTACCTACTGGTCTAGTTTATTTTTATGTATCTTTGTAAGTAATGAGTTAGAAGGAAGTTTTATTATGACTGAAATGTCTGCCCCTTGACATGGAGTGACCAGACTTACAGCAAGCCAATTCGTATAAATATATATAACTTAAGATATTATAGATAATGCGACGGCTACTAACTATAGACGAAATATACACATGTGAAAAACAAGTACTATTTTTGGGCTTATATTTTAACTTTCAATAGCAATAAAAATTTTGGCGGAATCGGAATACTAAATAATCTATACACCATACAAATAATACATACGGATCGTGTTGCTGCTGCAATCTCGAATGTAGGGCTTCGGCCGCGTGGGGCAAAGCCTCCGGTCTTCGGGAAGGCGCCGCACAGGCAGGACACTCCCTTTCCGTTTCGCTATACGTTTGGAAGCAACTGCAAACAATTGTTAAAAAGGCCATTCTTAGTAGAAAGCGCATAGTTATATTTCAACAACTTTACATATCACCATTATAAATAACGAACTGCCTTCGTTAGTTTGTTTAGGTAAGGTCAGTTTATAGGTGAAAGGTCTGTGAAGGATACTTGCTGTATCAAGTATCTTCACAAACTAACAATGGGTGTGTGTGTGGTGGGTGGAGGTGGTGGACCCCCAAGGTCTCCACACCCATTGTTGGGTGACGACCCATAGCATGTCGGGAAGCAGATACAGCCGCCTTGGGGTTTTAGTGGGTATGCACAATCCCAATCCCACCCGCCCTAAGCGCTGCGGCAGGGTATGCGAAATGCATTTCCCCAAGTATTATAAAAATAAAGTTTATAGGTGAAAACCGTACACAAATCTGTTCGGTAGTTCTGGCGTATATAGACGCAGCAGGGATTCGTAAGGTAAGAGAAGATTAATCAGTTTAGTAAAAAAAATGTGAAGTACCAGCATAACTGTAAAAAAATAAAATGTATATATTTTTCTCAAAACTATTGAGGCTTATTTTCAAACACTAATTAAAATTAATTTTGTGTAAATTATAAGAATATTTTATAAATTTTGTCGGGTAATTAACAAAAGTACCTATTCATCTCTTTTCGAATTGAAATGATATAATTTTAAAAACATTTTTTTTCGAAATTAAGCATTACTCACTCTTGGTGATAGGAATGTTGGCAGAGGAAATGTACAGTGGGTAGTTCTAGAGGTCGATTGCAGGCTGCACATCTGGAAGACTGGAATGTCACTGGTTCATGCTGGATCACCTGTAGATAATTACAGTGAATCGTAAAGTTATCTGTTTTGTTCGAAAAAGATTGTGTTTCTTATCACTTCTCGTTCGTTTGTTTCAAATGTAAATTAAGCTATGTGATATTTATGTATAAACTAGCTACCTCTCACACGTTCGTCTGCATGGAATTTGAATTTTTCAAGATTTTTTGCAACAATAATATTTCAATAAATATTCAAACAGCCATAACTTAAACATAAATAAAATCCATTTATTATTAAGTTTATCGCATTCATAAAGACATTCATTTTTTATCTAAGGTTGACTGAAATAACAATATTAAAATATTTTCAGCGCATATCACGTGACCATACTTCATGATTCATACAAATAATCCAGGCGAATCAACGGTTCAAGAAACCGTCCGGTTTCTAGAAAAGGTGGGTTAATATGATGCGTATTTGAAATTGATTTATCTATCTCATAGAAATAAACACTGGCGCGACAACCTTTTGAGGTCTTGCTACGCCTCAGTGTATGTATTTGTGTATCTGTCTTGTGTTTGTTTTTCTGGGTCTAAGTAGGTCCTTTTCCTTCATCGTAGGGGCGAGTTAAGTAGGCACATAAAAAGAAAATTGTATTGGTGCACAACCGTGTTTCACCAGTCAGTCAGTTCAGACCTCAGGGTCGTGTACTCTGAGGACCACAGATAACAGCATTTCACAAAACGTATTTTGTTCCTTTAGGATAGTTATTAAAAAATTATTTAAAATATTTTACGAAGAATAATCATACTATTTTAACGCAGATGTTCTACTAAACTATTACATACTTTATTTAATTGGTAATAATAGGAAAGTCTTTCTCAACTCACCTGTATATGAGCTTTCATCTTCTCAATCTCTTTCTTATATTTGGTAGCCAACTCTTGTTCGCGGGTTATAACTTCGTCTTCCGATTTAAGAACGTCCATTAGGTATCTAAAAGAATTCACTTCTGATAAGCTATGCATTTGATATATTTTAAATCCATTATATAAAATGAACATAATTAAATTTGGGATTCTCGTGTCGATCCAGATTTCACTCATGCACTTTATAAAAAAGCCAAAAATGGCTCCAAATGAGACGCATCAGAGGTCCAAAGGTCCTTCTTCAAAAACTTTTTAGAATTCTGTATATTTAATGCACAACATGTTTCACTCATCATTTTATTTAAAAGTGTTATCGGCCTAGTCGATTTTGAGTTTATTCGTAACCAACATACATAATAAATAACGTATATTATAAAGAGGAAATATTTGTATTTTATAGGAATTTTTTTGAATATATTATTTTCGGCCCTAAGCAGTTTAAATCTAAAAACAGTCGGGTAGTTTATTTAATAATTAAAATAGAAATAATTATAAATAAACATATCAATCGATTAAATCATTGATTAGTTGAATATTTGTATTCAATCAAAGTCTGTTATAACGACATTTAATGGACTACTCATATATTTTGGTCGTAAAAACCGATAGTCGTAAAAACCGATAGTCGTAAAAACCGATAGTCGTAAAAACCGATAGTCGTAACAGCCGATGACGTTGTTATTAAATACCTAATACAATAGAATTCAGCCGGGACCTTTGCTTTTGGCCAATAACACCGGTATGTTGTTCTAAACGGTTTTAACTGTATATATTATTAATAAATACATTGGTATATATCACTTTAATAAAACACTATTTTGACCGGATTGAAGTTATGTATTATTATAAATTTACAACTATTTAACATAATTTTAAATTTATCCGACGTTTCGCGTGCTTTACAGCGTGCGTGGTCACGGTGACCACGCACGCTGTAGTCAAAATAGTGTTTTATTAAATGAATAAAAGTTATGTTAATCAAAGACAATACTATATATCACTTTACGTACTTTCGAACGTCCCCGAGCGTGTACGTAGGCGTGCTCGCTAAGCAGTCTACGACTAGAATTGGCGACATCAGCTTTTCAGTCGCTGCAACGAAACATAGGTCAAATTAAATATTGTATACTAAACAGTTATAATAATATGAGCCTTTTATTTCAGATACTTTTATATTTCTATCATCTATTTTTTTTTAATATCTATGTGTATTTGGCAAAGGCCTCGTCCAAATCTCGCAATTCCTGTCTGCACTGTGCCACTCTCAGCACATGTACCTGCTGTTTCCTTAAACTGGTCTTTCCACCTTCTAAATTGTCTTCCTTTTTTGCGTTTATTGTACTTTGGCCACCAGTCAAATACTTTCTTGGTCCTCTTGCCATGTGCCCAGCCCATTTCCAATTAAGCTTATTTATTTTTATAGTAACTTTACACAGTTATACTAGCTTAAATGTCATTTCTGTTTAAAAGTGCCTCAGTTGTGACTGTATAGGTAGAATAATTTTGAAAATAAATAATTTAATAATAAAATTAAATTCCTCACCAACAACATGCAATAAATCAGGCAAGCATCGTGGCGGGGGCGGCGTCCATAAAACGTCCAACCACAGACGAGGACAAACCGCGCCCCGTCTTCGACATACGGCCAACGCGAGATCGGCTTCACCACTGCGCATGTGCAGGGACACTTGAGCACGCCATCTATTGGGGATTTGGGAAATTATTTACAACACTTAAACGGAAGAACCGGTATGTCTAAACCCAATCGACATGTCAGACACAGGAGGGCGACAGTACTTACACAAGGTTTCTGTAAGTACTGTCGCTTTGGGCAGGAGGCTCATCTGCTGTTAAGTGGTACCATGGATACTCTCGATGTCAGAGAGCTCTCAAGTGCGTTGGTGGCTTTTTAAGAAATCAGACGATATTTTCTTGCGTGTTCGTAACGACTTCTGATAGGGCTTAAGGTAGTTTTTAATAATATCAAGGCTGTATGACGAAACATGAGTTTTTTTTACATAGAACAAGAGCAAATGGGCAGGAGGTTCATCTGATGATAAGTGATACCGCTGCTTAATGCCAGAGGGCTCGCGAGTGCGTTGCCGGCCTTTTAAGAGAGTTTTTATGACTATTTCAGACTAAACTAAGTAACAATTCCATAACAGAATAATGTATTATCAAATTAAACGTCCCAATGATTAAAGATTAGTTTTAACTTACAATTTCTTCTCTTCATACAGATGTAATATGCCAGCTTTGAATCCCAACATTTGACAAATGATCAGGGTGTGGTCTTTATCATAGTTCGACTCTGGTTCCTTGAGCACACTCAGTATTTTCTGTTCATATATTAATTTTTCACTGTTGGGTGATTTCGCCCTGTAATATGATTAACTAGATCTTAAGATTTTCTTAAGAAAATTAAGTTTTTCTCTTTTTCTCATGAAAGTGGAAAGCTATATGCGTTTATCTCGCGTTTAAAGTTTTTGCCACATTATCATCATACATACGGACATATTTCTGCACCTTTTTACTCATCATTTTGCCAGAAATCCTAGGAATCGAGCCCATCATAATATTATTGTTACGGTTTCACAATTATTAACGTTTTTATATTCTAAATCAAATAAGAAAGGCTAGACAAGACATATTTTTTAAATATTACTAATTAATTTAATACGTCATAACAATAAATACGTCAAAGATACGGTTTTATTATTACTTTAAAATATTGGTCCTTCGATCCAGAATACTCACCATACATGAATATAATGTTCAATCAGGGCATCAAAAACAAGGGTAGAGCATTTGACATCTGTTGATATCATGTGTTCCAAGAAGATGATCAGTTTCTCTGAGTTACTAAGGAACATGTGAATAAAGTCGTCAGGTATAGAACGATCGGGTTCCCGATATCTACCGGCAAGCGACGATTCGTCAACTAACGGCTTACTACGTGGTTTGTAGTCTGTACACATTACTGGAAAAGATATGAAATGTATTAATAGTGCATTACTAGGTTGTTAAACTATTTTTAAGTAATCACTTTTAAGATTCGTTATAAGAAAACATTTTATTATTTATTTAAAATTATAATGCCGCTTCGAGAGTTCTAGTAAGCGAATTTTGTTTAATCGATATTAGAATCAAAAAATAAATATTCCATAGCTATATACGTATAGGTATTAGACAAGATCCACGAGGTTCAAACACCACAAATCACAATCCCGTTTTATACTTTTAGAATCCATCCGGCATTTGACCCGAACCATCAAGTCGCATACTTAATTTTGTCTATAAATCGCTTCAAATACATATTAATAAATTATGATCATTTTCATTCATTCACTTTTTACTTTATTTTTACTTTTTAAGTACATTTTATTTTAAGCAACTGTGCGGTTTTTTACCGACTTTGATTAATTCGTTGAATTACGGTTTTTAGCTCTGAATTGAGTAACCCTACTGACGAGGGCAGTTTTTAAGGTGTTTTTAGGTACTGTGCTGGCATCATCCGAATCCGTTAAGTCGTGTCAAGGCCTCCTACAGGCCATGTTCTCGGAACTGTCGGTGAGTCTCGTCAGTTAACATAGCATCAGCTTATATACAGAGCGACGGTTTCGTAGTGTTCGTCGGTGAACGTCGACGCGCGGAAACTCAGGTATGTTGACCTGTTCCGGTATGTGTGTGTGTACATTGTGTTACAGTATATTTATTAAAGTATACATGATATAAAATAAACATTCTATAGTACAATCTATTTACTCTAAAAAACGTGAACATATATTTTACATATAATAATAAAAATATTACATTATTATTCTAACCAATACTTACATTTTAACAACTCCGTACTCTCTTCCGGCTCATGTTGTATCAATTTATGGCCGTATTTCTTCATATAGCAGTCGGCATCGTCAAATTCTAACTCCGCTATATAATCGAGGGCTTGTTTAAATTCTTTTTTGTCTTCAATCATCATTTTGAGATACCAATCGTGTCTGTTATGATTCGCTGCTAATGAGAGGGCATCGTCTATGCTTACTTGTCGGACTACCTATAAGGTTTGTATAATTTTTAGTAGTAATTATCACACACATACAATATTATTAGTATTTAATTTTTGGAATAAAGAATTTGTATTTTCGATTTTTTAAGTATTGTATGTAGGTATTTACATTTAAATTCACAAAAATTGTGTATATCATCAATACTATGGGTAATTAATTATATACTTGATGACCCAAAAGACATTGTCATCCTGTCTTAAATAAAAAAATAAAAATAAAAATTATTAATTAACACGCACAAAATTATATATTTATATAAGGATTAGAAAAAAAATCGATTTATGCATTATTCGTATTACCAATTTTAAGAGTATTATTGTTATTAATTAAAAATTTGATCATCAGATATGCATTGTAAAATGTGTATGTCAAAACAGTTCGCCTTTGATAGAATTTTTTTTTTAATTTAACGACAATTAAAAAAGGTTCGATACCGTAAACAAAAACAATTATTTGAGATTGATATTAATTGTTTATTATTTAATGCAACATACCTTTATAGCGACATCCACGTCAAAATCTATGGCCTTGTCCTTAGAATTGATGAACAGTTTCAATTTCCCTTGTTGGTCGTGTTGATCTATTTTGACGTAACATGTCAATAATAGAGTGGTATGGTCCTCTGTGGCAAATCCCTTAAAGAGATTTGTAGACTAATTAGTGGGTATAAAACTGACTAGACTTATTTTTAACTAAAAAAATCTATGCGCGAAATTCCTACCTTACACTCAATAAATGTCGTCTTACAGATTGAACTTAATTTATGATTTTATGAATGTAATACAATGAATACAAAATAAATATTAAGATCACTACTTCAGTAAGAAATTAACACAAAAAGTGTCTGAACGCACGCGTAAATATTTGTCAACCAATATCCTAATTTTTAATTCCAAGACACACCAAACTAATGATTTCTTTGAAAGATGCATTTTAATTTTGAAAAATTACTTTAAGGCAAACGCAAAATGTGTGTAAATTACAAGTACAAGGAATATGTCTATCAAAGAAAATATAAGAAATAGAGTTAAATAATTTTGACATATCTTCTAGTGGGAGAAAATTCACTCTAATTCGTAGCAGAAGAGCTAAAACATCTGCGCATCTAGCTTTGAACCCGTGTACTAGAGATTAACATATATTTCATTAAAAAATACTAATTGGACTCATGTATAGTAATCTTTCGTCTCATTCTCTCAAACTGTTTTTACACTGTAACGAATAGGGACAGATAAGATCTTTTAAGATGCAATTAGATTTTATTTAAAACGAAACATGTAATTGGTGAAACGGAACGACGTACTGCTTGTATCAACCTATTAACCAATGAAATTGTGGGCCTCATAGCCTAGCGGTCTTATTAAGTGGCAGCTAGGTGAGGGGTACCGGGTTCGATTCCCGGTTCGAGGGCAAGTTTTAATTTAATTTAAATTTGTTCTCGGCCTTTGGGAGGGTTGTGCGGTACCGGGCGAGTGCTTAAACCGTACATAGAGGACACGGTCGAATTTCTAAAGACAAGCACGAATTATAAAAAATCCTTTACTTGACGCTGGCTAATGCACAAATCGTGCCAGAACCATAAATAAAAAAAACAATAAGCATATGTGTGTGTACGCAAAACAGGCATTTATAGCCCTTTCTTGGATTGTAGATGTTTATTAGTTTACTTTGTTATTCGATTAGTTCCCACTGTTAAGCACTTAAGGGGCAGTTCAAGTATTACGTACTGCAATTTATTCCCCCCCCCCCCTTCCTCTTGTCAGCAAAAGTAAGCAAAGCTCTCAACAATACATAAACGTATTAATTGTTTGTAAGAAGGTAACGGTTTTGAATACCATCGCACTTTTTTGACGATACTAATTATTTAGGAGTCTCGGAGGACCTTCATTGGAACACCTCCAAGTGAGTTTTGCTCCGGAAACGCGTCAAAAAAAACGCGTTTTTTTTTTTTTTTTTTCACCTGGGGAAACCCGATTACGGGCCCCCGCGCCTGGGCAAGTGTGATTGGCGCGGGGAGTGTGGGGATCAAGGTCGTAACATGCGATGGTCCCCATACCCACTAAAACCACCAGGGCCCAATACATAGCCATAGCACGTGTAGAGCAGTAAACAAAAGCAAAATAAGCAATATAGCAAAATAAAAAATCGGTCAGTCAGTGTTTAATTTATAGACATATTTGACAGCTTTAATTAGCTCCAAAAATGGGTCTTTTTTATGTTTTGTATTGTTTCGCCGCCACAAATATTCATAGACATGATCTGAAAAATTTTCAGAGTTATTATAATTATCCTTTTTAAAAAATCTTTTTACTGCCCTCCACTGTGACTCAATCCTTTGCGTATGGGTTCCATCTTCAGCCACAAACGGGTTTTCAGGGTCTGAATGATTCACTTTTTGATGTATGTACCCATGGTCTGCCAGACAATCGTATGCTTTCCAGAAGTCAGTATGAATGATAGTACCAACTTCAACATGTTTTTGAATGAGAGGAAGTAATATATCAGCTGATCGAATATTATTTGGGCACACTTCCAATCTTAGGTCTTCAGATTTGTCTTCGATCATACCAAGGACCCAATAGCCCTCAATATGTCGTCCTACAACAATTAAAGAATTAGTTAATAAGCTTAATGAGTTAAATAAATTTTGTAGATGTGATAATAATAGGGTTATTGGACAGCTCTGGTTTTTAAATTACACTCTAGGAGTAAAACAGACTAATAACACATATAGTAAATATTAATTAATAGTGCTATAAAATAATTACCTCGATTATATTTTCTTTTCCCAAATTTAGATTCATCAATCTGGACTATCTTCCCTGGGCCACCAATCTTTCCTACCGCTTGAGTTTTATCCATTTGATATATAACTATAGTTTCCCTACAATAACTATACCAATCACATATAGTAACTCGGCTTAAGGATTTAAGTCTATCATCTTTATATGGATCTTCACGCATGGTTGTAAGATAGCTCCAATTTTGCGAAAACGCATATAATAAATAGAAAACATGAACTAATTCTATTTTAATATTTTCGAAAAATGTTCCTTTATTTCTAGGAACTTTAGTTTTTGATCTGCAATTTCCTTTCGTGCAACACCATGAACCAAATGTTTTATTCGTCGATTTAGCAATTTTCATGGGTTTACGATGTGTACTACATTGCTTTTGAGAATGCACTAAACCATTTTCTTCAGCGAATGCCACACACTGCTCATTGGTACCTAATTTTTTATATAATCTAATCAGATTCCACAATGAGACCACTTCCTCACTATTCAAGTCACGATTCACAACGGACCCATCGTCCTCAAAATCATTTTCACGAGTAGAACTTGTAGACGCCATCACTATAAATCTGAAAATGATCGCGAGAAATCAGTGTTGATTATGTATGTAAAGCCAAGTTTCAAAAAATGCAAATAAAATAACGCACTTTCACGTGAAAATAAAAAAGAAACGGATTTATAAAGTAAACTTTGCACTGTAAAACTAATTACCGCTAGTCTAGCATAAACCACATTCAAAATGGCCGATTAAGTTTATAAAATTAATAGGGATGTGAAAAATAATCGATTTTTTTTAAAGTGAAAATCGATTTTTGTATTCGATTTTAATATTAAAAATAATTGAAAATTCGGCGACCAAATATTCATATACTAACTCTAACCTAACCAATCTAAATAATATTTGTTTTTGTGGACAGCTCCGATCTAAATAGAAATTGTTTATTCAAGCCTCGGCTTCTCGGCGTCCTGGTCGCCTTCGGCGACCAAATATTCATATACTAACTCTAACCTAACCAATCTAAATAATATTTTTTTTTGTGGACAGCTCCGATCTAAATAGTAATTGTTTATTCAAGCCTCGGCTTCTCGGCGTCCTGGTCGCCTTCGGCGACCAAATATTCATATACTAACTCTAACCTAACCAATCTAAATAATATTTGTTTTTGTGGACAGCTCCGATCTAAATAGTAAGTGTTTATTCAAGCCTCGGCTTCTCGGCGTCCTGGTCGCCTTCGGCGACCAAATATTCATATACTAACTCTAACCTAACCAATCTAAATAATATTTGTTTTTGTGGACAGCTCCGATCTAAATAGTAAGTGTTTATTCAAGCCTCGGCTTCTCGGCGTCCTGGTCGCCTTCGGCGACCAAATATTCATATACTAACTCTAACCTAACCAATCTAAATAATATTTGTTTTTGTGGACAGCTCCGATCTAAATAGTAATTGTTTATTCAAGCCTCGGCTTCTCGGCGTCCTGGTCGCCTTCGGCCTCTTCCTCCGCGCCTCCGATTATTTATATACACTCTAGGGGTAAGACAGACAAGACCACGTGGATAGTGGGGTGCTCTGATTCGGTTTTGGGTACTTTTTGGATATTAAAGTAAACACTTTATTCTAGTAAAAATTAAATAATATAGAAAGTTGCAAACAATGAAATACAAGTACTAATTAGAAAATACAGACGAGTAGGTATCGATAATTTCAAAAAAATTCGGAACCCTATAATCTATCAACACGAAATTAGGTTAATTTCAATGTTGATTATTCTATAACTTTAAATTTCAAAAATGAGGAAATAATCGATAAATAAATAAAACGATTATTAACAATCGATAAATTAAAAACACGATTTTTTTAAGTGAACGTCACATCACTTATAACCAATAGAAAAGTAGAAAATGGCGGATTGTTTACAAATTTTAATACATTACACAAAACTTTAAATTTTTTATAAAAATATTAAGACGCGTTTCCGGAGCAAAACTCACTTGGAGGTGTTCCAATGAAGGTCCCCCGGACACTCCTAGATAATTAGTATCGTCAAAAACGTGAGGTGGTATTTAACACCCAACCCTTCGTAATCACCAAATAAGAAAATCAAAGGACCCAATATAATACTTACGTAATACTTAAACAAACACTATTTTGCACTAACATGTTATTTTTTCGTTTTAATTTCCATACGTATAGTCTAAAGATCCACGCGCAAAATTAGCTTAAAGTTATTCTTGCAATGATATTCGCGTACCCAATTACGTCCAGCCCAAATTCAAACGTCTTTTTTTAAATTCCATGCAAGTTAATTCAGCGATTTTAAAATTTTAATGGCGCGCTCCAATCCGACTGACCTGATATGTCATGCAGGGTTGACAGTTTTTATTAATAAATTGAGGGGATTACAAAATGTCAGTCTTAATTTAATATTTTAAAAGAATAAATGCAAATTCAATTGCAAGCTGCCAAAGCGTGAAATAATTAAATTAAAGATGGGCATCTTTGCGTGGAAAGTTCGCACATTTTTGTATACACAAGGACGGTTGAAAGGTTTTGGGGACACCGCAGATAATTCAAATTATAACGACAGTGCTAATCTAACAAAAATCTAATAAAACACTAAACTTAAAACATGATACATATAATGTTAATAACTGTATAAGCAAAAAAGGTGTCTAAATTTATCCTCACATCTATTTACAACAACAGATGGCGCTGTGCATGTGTAAAACGCGATAACGAAATGAAGTCCTAGAAATATAAAGCTGATTAGAAAATATATTTCGAAGACGAGTTCCTCTGGTCTCGCCGTGGTTGGGCCTGGACCGCCTAAACACGTCCGCCCCAGTGCCGACTGCCGACCTGCATCAGCAAGCCGCGAACAATCATACCACTGGCGGGGGGCTCTGACCGAACTCAGGCCGATGTCGATGAAAAATCGACATTTTATTAATCGATTGTTTTTTTAGAATGAAAAATCGATTAATAAATAATCAATTTTTTCCTAATTTGAGCAGATATAATCATTATGTGGGAAATAAATAAAAACAATAAGTCCTTACATAAAAATAATAATATAAATATTCAAAAAAGTGTGCTATTGTTTTTATTAAATCAAGCCTGCCTTATACGTCTTGATGGTGGTAGGTGGATAGTGGAAGGTGTAAATGCAACTAATATGGTAAATCAAGCATGGAAAAAAATGCCCATTTTACTGCTTACTGCATCGCCGTTTCTACTCAACTGACAATGACAACGACAGTTGAGAATTTTTTATTTATTTTTAAAAATACAAAAATATAAATGGCGCCAAACGTCAAACTATTATACTCTATGATATTCTGTGTACTATTGAACAACCCTAGGTGTGAAATTTGCATTATTCATATATTTTTAAATCTCCATCCGGAAGCACCAGGAAATATGACACGAACTTATGATAGCCATTTTTTATCAGACTACATTAGTCTATAAAATTTATAAGATAACTAGCTGATCCGGCAAACGTCGTTTTGCCATGTATATAATTTAAAATAAAAATAGGGGTTGATCGTAGAGGGGTGAAAATTAGGGGTAGTATGTATTTTTGCTGTATCATAAAAAAAATTAAGATAAAAATTTTATCTAAAATTTAAAAAAAATTTTAGGGGTGGACTAACCTTAACATTTAGGGGGATGAAAAATAGATGTTGTCCGATTCTCAGACCTACCCAATATGCACACAAAATTTCATGAGAATCGGTCGAGCCGTTGAGGAGGAGTTAAACCACAAACACCGCGACACGAGAATTTTATATATTAGATTTACAAAAATAAAATCTCGTTATACAGTGGCCAATTTCTTATCGCCTTTATTTCGTAGAATCATATTTAGGGGGTACCCCAAACAAGAACACAAGGGTAGGGGTAAGGAAAGAAGTTGTACCTTCTTTTTTATAAGGTTCTAAGGAACTTCTTTTGTACCCTTTCAATCAACCCTATTGCGGCTAAGTTGCAACATTCCAATAGATGCTAACCAACAAAGTAATAATGATTATTAAAAAGAAAATCATAACAAATTTAAAAAGTTTGGTCCCTGTGGCAGTGTACTTTTAACGCTGGCAGCATTTCCTCGCTGTATTGCAATCTTCGTTGAGTGAGGAAAGCACCAGCTCTGGGATCACCGGTACTATCTACCAGGCGCCAACTTAAATCTTTAATAAGCGCCTGTGCACTAGAACCCCACGGCCCAAGAGTCTCTACTCAAAAGGGAACAAAATCGAAGTTGGAGGAAAGAGTCTTATATTTGTGCCGTTTATTATTTCCTGCTCTGCGACCGCCCCAGCTTTTTGCTTGTCCGTAGGAGGTGAGACGGGGCAAACGTGTCCACACAAGTAGCATCCCATAGAGCCAATAGATTTAAAAAAATACATTGTTAGACAGCTTAAGCGGTAATGTCAGACAAAGCACGAGATTTGGAGCGGAATAAATGACTCGGCCTTCTTAAATTAACCTACCAATTCGCTACGGGCTACGAGGTTCAATTGCTACGAGATTTGTAGAACGTAGCAGTACACGCCCGTAGCACTAATTTCTGCTACGGTATGAAACCGACAATGGTGCTTGTGGTATATAACTTACTAATACGATTTGTTAGAAACATACAACAGAAAAAAATATACATAAGAACTATATATAACTAGTCTGGCTATTTTTTAATTGTTTTGAATTTGGAACTAAACGACACGACATTGAGTCTCCTAAAACATCTTTGGAGCGAGCAGTGGCGAGCAGTCCCTTGGAAACACTGCTTAAACCCTTAGATTCGTGGCCAAAAAGATTAAAGGGCTATATAAAAGCCAAAGGTGCCCATTTAGAATAGAATTTTTTTTTTAATTTTTGCTGAGACTAGTAAATGTGTCAGTAAAAATTTTAAAAATATTACATTACTTCATTTAAAAAAATGCTTTTTCAGAATTTATGGCTGGACTATGTATAGCAATGAATTTCAAAGGTACCTTTAAAAAATTAAAACCAGAGAATTAAAATTATTAATTTCAACAAAAGTCACTACGATGCCATATTAAAAGACCATTTTGTCTCCTGTTTACTTATACTATTCAATTACAAACGTTAATTAAGCGCTAATAGTAAACGACATTTAAGATTTAAATATGTAAATGTAAATCTAATGGGGTTTTTTTAAGACATTAGGCAGTGGCGTAATTATACCATCTGGGGCCCGTGGAAAATTCTTTTGATGGGGCCCTATGAGTAAAAATCGACACGCTGTACTTAGTTTAATTTTCATTTTAAATGAAAAATGGAAAGAAACAATGTACTTTTTTGGAGTTTGGCGACCCGATAGGACCTTTCGGTTAAAGGTACACTGCCAAAGGGACCAAAGATTAAAATTTGTTTTAATTCTTTTTATTTTTACATTGTAGGTTATTAATAATAAATATAAATTATACGTTTGTAGCATTATTCAATGATTATAGTACGTCTGTTATTAGATACATTACTTATACCACGCCTAGTAGACAAGTGTTCAAAGTATACAATGGTCAATAGTCGTCGTATCGATCGTGTCACCGGTGCAACTCATTTCACGCTTATTGGATCACCGCCTAATCCTCCAAGGCTTTTGCGGAGTTCACATTATCAATAGATAGCTTGTTAATACATAGACATTTACTATTAATGCACAACAAACAGACGTAAACAGGAGTACATACATAATTCACAACGTATATGAGTATTTATTACTATTAATCGCTGACAGTTTCTTGTTATTTCTTTACGTCCATTATACGCTCTTTATTTAAGAAATGTTAATAAATGTTTAGGGTCTGGTTCACAATGTATGGATAAAATACCAAATAGCTGCAAATAGCTAGCAAATAACTAATATTTTTATTTTACATAGCTTATTTCTAAATAGTTTCAAAACGATGTACATTCCTAACCTCTTAAATTTCTCACTAAGTGAATGATCTTTGAGAAATAAAATATATTTGAACCGAAACTACACAAACTACTAAATATTAACAAGTAGGCCTAAGTATCGTATAACACCACACCCCTAAACCACGCCACCGCAGGAATCAATGTAATGCGCGCCGGTCCGAAGGTCACTGTCCAACTATAATCGCCAAACTTTTGAGCTTTAGGCTACATAGTTTGACTTTGGTATCACCGAGACAAAGCCGTATTTAAATTTCCAAGATAATTCATAAAGTACATTTAAAGTTTATTAAGCTATTGCATAGCTTCCATCGCGGGCCTCGAGCGTGGAGACTGAATCCAGAAATTCCGTAACGAAAAAAACCTTACGCGTTAGAGCGGGACAGAACGCATACTGCGTATTCACATCTCTCTGACGAGATCGGTGCAGCCGGTGCGCGTTAGAGTGAGACAGACTAATAGGCGAGTTAGTCTGAGTCTGGTAGAGTGGTAGATTGAATTAATTTATCAAAGAAAAAACTTGAATTTATATCAAAGAAAAAAATACTGCATAAATAAATAATTATAATTGCATAAGTTGAAAAAAAAATTATGCAATATCTTTACCGCGGCAGTCCCCGAGTGCCACACGTTTTTTTTCATCTCTGAGGTCGTAGGTTCCATCCTCGGCTGTGCAATGGACTTTCTTTCTATATACGCATTTAATATTCGCTCGAACGCTGAAGAAAAACATCGTGAGGAAACCGGCTTGCCTTAGACCCAAAAAGTCGATGGCTTGTGTCAGTCACAGCAGGCTGATCACCTACTTGCCTATGACAAATGATCATGACACAGATTCAGAAATCTGAGGCCCAGACCTAAAAAGGTACACTTTAAATACCAGAAGCGATAAAAGTATCTATTTTCTTTTAGAAATCAATTTCAGCGTCAGTCACCAATAAACCTTGATTCGCATTACACGTCGTTTATTATTTATCTCAATTACTACCAAGTGTGCATTAGAAATAAATTATCAATATTTACTGTAGTTATAGTTCACTATTCTGGCTATAATGGCTTACACATAAGATATAGATATATACTGCGGGGTTTTTTGTAGGACTATTTAAGACATTTATTTCCTTCATACATTACATATGTGTAACTCTAGCGGTTTTGGCAGCTCACGCCATAAAAGCTCGCATTTTTTCCTCCATCCTTAGTAGCATATGTGTTATACTGATGTATAAACTATATTATTGTAAAGTTTCATTAAAATCCATTCAGTAGTTTTAGCGGAAAAGAGTAACAAACATCCATCATTACACACTTTACGGTTAATAATATTAGTAGGATAGCTCCTATTTCTTACTTAACATCTTAGATAATTTCTAGATTTAAGGGTGTGTAGTCTACGTGCCGAATCGCTTGCTTTTTGAAAGTGAGCAACACTGTCTGCGCTAATGAGAATAATTAATGTTCAGCTGTGCCTAATGAGGTATAGCGGACGTCATATCGACCCGTCGCCTCGTAACCTGCTTCCGCTATGCTTTTTCACGGCTCATGGTATGGAGGGTAGCGGCAAAATAAAAAGAGTTACCTACCCTCAAGCTATGTAAGAACAGCTACTGCCCATGCCATTTATATACAGCTCATACTGAGTGTTTGCTCAATTTAGCTAAATTTATCGAGTTATAGAAAAAAATGATTACAGGATATAATATAATGTTGCACTAAATGTCGAAGAAATATCGTGGCATATTCAATGAAACATTTCTGTCCTGTTATCAATTGTATTTTTTTATATCGTTTTTTTAATTTTTAGTTGAGTATTTAAATTAAAGTATGTTCGATGCTATCACATATAGTGGCTTGCCTCCAAAAATAATAAATCAGTAAACCATAATCTTGGGGATTTAAAAGAGTGGCGTAGTTTCCTCTCGCACGCTCTACAGCCTCGATTCGTCAACTGATAGTGAATGTAAAAGATCTTCCGTTTTATAAGTATTGACGTTCATAAGCCTCTAGTCTTTATAGTTTTACAGACAGACAGAACAGATTACATTGTTAAATAAAATATACGAAACAGATAACAGAAGTCAATTACATGAATAGATAAAAAACAGAAAACTGATATTGAACATTACACAGACTATAACCCAATATTTTAAAGCAAGAAGTAATTATAACTACAGCCACATAAAGTCAAAGTCCTCCCACTTCCCAAAATATTTCCTCACATCCTCTTAGGTGAGGTGGAAAATGTCTACATCTTCATACATTGTACTGTAGTAAGCTAAAACCCAACACATTGGCGAATTACGCAACAAAATCGTTTTGATTTGCTTTGTCTGCGCGTCTCACAAAAAGCTGTCACTTTTCAAAATCTCACACTTCAACAGAGTGCATTGATTTAGTATTTATGAATAAAGTTAGTCTGTGTCTCTGTATTTATTAATAAATAAATATTTAAATTAATGATTGTAGAATCGCTCATCGTTTAACTTGCGACAGTGTCAAATGCACGCTAAGGCACTTAGCTATCGGATTTTGTAATTGAATGCACCGGAAAGAGCGCTCTTTGATATAGCAATTTTAATGAAAACTACATAGATGTCAAGTTATTTAAGATTACCTGCTTAATTAGCACTTATACACGAACAACTCTAGGGAAAGTACCAAAAGGCCCAAAAACAGGTGGATAGAAAGAATAGAAGCGCTAGCAGGAAGGGAATGGAGAAAGAAAGGATCAATGGTACTGAAGGAAGTTAGGATATTATTAGATACTAACCAGAAAAAAGCTATGCATCAAATCTAAGCTGTATATTCTACTTTTGTAAAGATTGGAAATAAACGGGCTTTATTATTGATTATTATTATACAAGAACAAAACTATCCCAATAAATACAGCCAGTTTTAATTTCAAGGTTTTATGAAGCTACGTTTTACTTGTCTCTGAATCTCTGGCTCAAATTTTTGTGTTGAACAGTTTATGTATTCAGACTATATTATAAAAATAAACAACAATACGATAATCATTAAAAACAATATTTCTCGCTTGAGACCGAAGTCGCTTTTTCGACATTTTCACAAAAACAACCAATTTCAAGACGACAAAATCTGAGCAGCGGTTGACAGATCTTGTACTTTGATTTGACGGGTGACACTTGACATTGCCATATGAATATATCATTATTTTATTTTTGTTTTATGCCATGAGGTTCCGGTAGACCTATACATAATGCTACGATCTGATAGGATTGAATAAGTGATTGTTTTAAAAAAAGAAAAAAATATGTTTACTGAACTGAAATTTTTACTTATTATATTTAATTATCAATTAGGATTGTGATGGTCCACGGTGGATGATGATGCGGAACAGCCTTCTTATAGTCTCATCTCTTTATGGGAAATGCTGACTTAACGGAAAGTAAAAGACAAACAGATAGGCAAGACAGATACTAACGTGGATAAAGACATAAATGAACTTAATAAATAATTAAAGAAAAACATCTACGAAAGACTAGGCGGTGTGTCACAAAGCACCGCTGGTCAACAATTAACAAGTGGCCTAATCAGTCTGCATTATAAATATAAAAAAAATATCTCTATATTTTTCGCTATGTTTTATAATATGATGTCTTTTGTTCTGTGATCCTACAGTAATGTTTGTCCGTGTAGACGTGTCGATAGTAAAGGCGGTATGGTCGAAAGACTATAGCCTGCGCCATGGGCGAAAAAAAAGTATTGATTGTAATCATTATGTTTGCGCACACCGTCCACACCTATTATCGTTGGTTATACATTGGTTGCAAAATGTATAACTTATTCTATCCTGTTTTTGTTAGGCGTGATTGGCGCGGCTATTAATAAATAAAATACATTTATTTCTACGTTATATCCATTAACGATAAATGATTACAATCAAGTATGTACAGTATTTACAATTTTCATAACCTACAAAGTAATAATAAAAAAAATATAAATTATTTAAAAGAAAATCAAAACAAATGTAAAAAGTTTGGTCCCTGTGGCAGTGTACCTTTAATAGCAGCATTTCCTCGCTGTATTGCGATACTTATTCGTTAAGCCAGGATAGCTCCAGCTCTGGGGTCACCTGTCCTATCTACCAGGCGCCAACATAAAATAAGTGCATGTGTACTTGAACCCCTCGGCCCAAGAGTCTCTATATATTATTTTTATTAAAGTTTGGAAGTGTGTCTTAGCGATAAGTCTTGACACTGAATATATCGACCGTATCGAGAATATAGAATATCGTCTACATACTCTTCAACTACGTTTCCCATTTCAAACACCTCAAAACATTTGCGCTAAAGCTGAATTTGGCCGACGCCCAACCTTCATTACCTCCGGGATGTTTATTCGTTAATGTTTCTCTTAATGAAGACATAATTGAATTGTTCGTTTAATGCAGAATGCAAATTACGCATACAATTAAATGTTCATTTTGAAAAATAAACTTTTGTATGGCTCCTCACTGAGACGTTTTTATGTAAAATTAAGAGTCTTTTCTCAAACTTTGTTTCACAGGCTAAACAATTAAGTTGATTTAAGATTTAAGTTGTCGCCTGGTAGGTGACCCAAGAACTGGTGCTTTCCTCGCTCAACGAATAAGTATCGCAATACGTGAGGAGGCCATCATTAAAGGTACATTGCCACAAGGACCAAACTTTTGAAATTTGGTTTAATATTCTATTCATCCATTTTAACACGCTTTATATTAGTTTCACCTGTATGTATGTAATCGACTTCTTCGGACTCGATTTTGACCCACATTAAACGGACAGATTTAATTCAAACTTTGTACACTTATAAAGAATCAGCGACAATATAATAATTTCATAGGTTTATCTCGAAAAAACAATGAATTTTTTTTCGAGATAAACGAGATAAACACGTATTGCTGCTAGGACTAAAAAGTGGAAAATAAATATAGTTAAAAAAAACTAAAAAACACGCTTTTAAAAAGCGTGGCGCGCTCTGTGCCATATTTTTCGTCTATCGAGCAACCCACGCTTTTTCACAATAATACCAGTATTTTTTGTTCATTACCTTTTTAGCCTAAATTAGGAATTATTTTTCACTTTTTAGTTTGATGTGCTTTAAAAGCGTGTTTTTTAGTTTTTTTAAACTATATTTATTTTATTATTATTATTATCACTGTGTAGGTTAAGAATAATGCTTAATGTAAATACTGTATATTTATGAGTTTCTACTTTTTTAAAAGGTAAATGTGCACATTTTGATATTTACTTAATAGATACTATTATTAAATACAAAACCACAAATAAATATCCGGGTTCAAATTATTCAACTTTATCAATTCAATCAATTTGAATTCTAGGTTTTATTGGTACTAGAATGCACGGATACTCCATTCAATAGTCAAAATATGTTCTGTGCTCAATGCACACAGAACAATAAACAAACAATAGGGTTTGACAGAAAATCTATGTTGTACGGTTTATTGTAGACTAAATCGATTATAAAAGTTCAAAATAGATTTAAAAATAAACATCTAAACATCGTCTATTCGTTTGTGTATTAATTGTAATTTTTGTAACTCTTTAGTTTATACGGAATTTTAAATTTGCGTGGTGTAGCCCTTCAGGCCCCAAGGTCCTTTAGTGGTTCTTTTGGGTTTTCTGTACTTTTAGTTTATCTATAATATATTAAGCAATATTTAAAAAATGTACATTGTCTTTTATTAAAAATGATTGAAGAATTTCATTTTGCCCCATGATTGGCTACTTTCTCTATTCCATAATGACGTAAAAGAAACATCGCTCGCAAGTCACGCTCTCTTCTTTTTAAAGGATATAAATGTGAATTTATAACATTTAACTCGAGGTTTCCGTACTTCTATAACTCTTTGTCTAGTGATCAAGAGACTATCTGTGTGCAGTCTGTCTATTCGCGTAAACCAGAGACAAATATATTATTTTTTATCTGTTAATATACCTATGTTACTATTGTCGCACAGCAAACCAGATAAATATTGAACATTGCCTTCACGCTTTTTAACCACATTAAACGATTGTGTACTTACTTATATGTGTTAATTAATTCCATTCTGAATGTAATTGTAAATGACAATTAAAAGTTAAGTATATAACTTCATTTCAAGGTCATCGTCGGAATGACGTCATGGCAGTAATTTGCAAGTACAGATTATATGTCAAAAACGTATTAGATTTTGACAGTTATAGTTCGCGGTATATAGTGTTTCGACGCTTAGGATGTTCAAGTATTACATAAGCACTATAGGGGCGGAGAGGTCTTTGATTTTCATATTTGGTGATTACGTCAACAATTATTTATTTTTTTACACATTGTCTATGCTTGAAAACGAAATCGAATCGAAAATGAAGATTCCTACAAAAAAATTATACGTTTAGGTACTATTATTTTTTAGAGCTTTGCTTACTTTTGCTGATAAATAATTGCAGTAAATTTGCTTATGTAATACTTACCCTTAATTGGTAAAAAAATGTGCAATTATCAACTCTATTCACTGCTTGCTTACTACAGTAGGTACAGACTTAATATTTTGGTCTAAAATCCAACATCAGAGATATATTGCGACATGCGTTATAATTCTAAGTATCATGACTCTGGAACTATAGTAATTAATCAAAGTACAACATTGTTGATTTTATGTGTTTTTTAACCAAAAACTAACCTAAAATATGTCCTACATTTGTACTCGGCCAATTATTATTATTATTATGTATATTAACACACTGGCAGCTTAATAAGCTGATGCGCGTGTATTTTGAGATTTGAAGAAACTATACAATCTATTTTTAAAGGTGTTCAAAGATGGTGCACTGATTATACTTTCCGGAAGCCTATTCGAATCGGCCACTAGTCACTACTCGGTTTGGGAGAACGTTCTATAGGGAATTTGTGTTATGTTGAGTGGTCTTAAGTTTTAAAGAACTACCCCTCAAATGTGTATTTTCACTTAAAATAAAGAGCTTCTCAATTCCTGGAACATTATAGTGGCCAGTGAGGATTTTATATGTTTCAATGAGATTTCAAATTGTGACTGGTAAACCCTAGTCTTCTTTTCTTTTGTCAATCTTCGCAATCTCCTACACATTCTTTTATGCCGATCTGTCTTCCGTTTCTGGAAAACTTTTTATAAAACCTATCTGATTTCCTGAATATAAATTGTTTGCTTAAAATATATTAGAAGAATGTATGATATATTTATTTATTTGAAACTTTGTTTGGGTGTTTATTTAAGAGCCGCTAAACAGCGAAGGTAAGTTTAATAACGCCATCAAAACAAACTTGGTAGGTGGAAAATATCTGTTATTACGAACTCGATCGATGAATAGAAACAAGCTACAGTTGAATATCATTACAATATACTACTTACAACAAAAAAATACAAATAGTAAGTAAGAAATAATAAATTAACATTGTTTTGCGCGACCAATAACCTCTTATACGAATCTAGTAAGATTTTATAGGATTGATGGGGGATTTCTAGATGATGACTTACCAGGTGTAAAACGGTGTTCACCACTTCACGGTTGGTCACCTGGCCAACTTCTATCAGCCCGATAAGAACTGCAAATTTCAGGCTATCGTTTGTCGTCATTCGAACGACTTCCTCAGGTCTTTTTATATCACTAAACGGCGGTGATTTTATATCCACCATGGTTTTTTATGTCACAATGCACTAATTCACAAATTACAATTTCACTCGCGACTGTAAAACTCAAAAAAACATTATTTCATCGGCTCACATGATAACGCGCTGATATCACTTGCTGCCATTTTGGTTTCTAACGATGTTGCCATGTCATGGTTAATGGTGTTTAAATTTCCCTAAATGTTATTTTCGTTATAATTATATTTCAAAATGTTTTGATAAATCATCATTTATTGTATGTAGCTTGTAATATTTGGTTAAATACTACGAATACTTAAATATTTACTTAATGTCTTGTTTAGCTTAATTCAAGCTAAAAGTCATAAATTTTCGAATAGTTTCGAGTTAATAAAGTTTTGAATAGAATATAATACTTTAACTTTAACATTCATGGGGCGAACCATATCAGTGAGGGCTAACTTTTAAAAATAAGTTATGTACTGTACTCAATATTTTTGAGTTTGACTTTCTTGATTTTCTTCTTTTTCGTACCTCAGAACACCAGCGTCTATACAAAAAGACAATAATGTAATTTATTTTACTAATAAACTTTATCAAATTACAATTACAATCATGTATTCTAATAAATAGTATGAAGTAAATTTTTTTTTTAACTTCACACACAGCACATGCATTTGTTATTATCAAAAACATAATGTTTATGTTTGTGTAAGTTTATATTCTGATCTAAGCCGGTTTAATAAAAGATTTTCTACATATACCAATAATTCCATTCGAAGCTGGCTTATCCTTAATAACACCCCAATGTAATAGTGGAAATTATCTGGACATGGCAATATTCGAAAATTAAATATACCTAAGAGTGTTGGACTTCCTTTTTGGCGGGAAAAGGAGAGCCGCGTTTTTCAAATAAAATTTTGTTTTATTTTTAATTAAATTGTCTTTTTCAAGACAGAGTGCTTTTGGAGGAGAATAATGTCTTCAGAGAGTGATGGTGATGAAGACGGGTCTACAAAGTCACCCGTAGACTCGAAAAAGAGGCGATTAGATAACTCTGTAAAATCGAACGATGTCGATAAGTATAAACCTTACTCTAAACCAGATTATAAGCGATCCTACCCGGATAATAGTAACATAGAAGAGTTCCCCGTTTACGTACAGGGAATTAAAATGGAAGATAAGATAGGTAATAAAAATCCTTTGCATTTATCAAAAATATTCAAAAACGTGAAGGGCATTAAGGAATGTCGTCGAGTTAATGCGGCTAAAATTATGCTGGTTTTCAAACAAGCTGCAGCTGCTAATGATTTTCTGAGTCACGTTAGCTTACGTGACAATAATATGAAAGCTTTTGTACCAGCCTCTTCGGTGGAGCGAGTGGGTAAAATTCGTTTTATCCCTAAAGAATGCAGTAACGCGGATTTATACCACAAACTAATGGCTGACTCTGAAATTGTTGGTGTTAGACGTTTCATGAAAAGAACTTGTGATGGTCTAGAACCCCTTACTACTATAAGCGTTACCTTTGTAGGAACTGTTCTCCCTCAGTATGTTTATTTAGACAACTGGCGTTACAAAGTTTTCACTTATATTCCTCCTCTCATGCAATGTTTTAAATGCATGAAATTTAGACACAGTGCCAAAGTATGTAGAAACAATCAGGTTTGTTCAAAGTGTTCAGGTGGTCATTCCTATAAGGAATGCTCAGCTGAATTTTTAAAGTGTGTTAACTGTGGAGGAGACCACTTGGCAGTATCCAGGTTTTGTCCTCAAAAAGCAGCTCAGATTAAAAAACATGAAAATAATTATTCATCTAAAATGTATTCAACTGTATTATTGTCAAGTGATTTTCCTCCGTTACCTAGTGATAAATCAGTTGTAAAGTTGGCTCACAATAAATTAGCTTCACCTACTGTCCAACCTAAGAAAAAAAAGTTATCACAAAATTCATCAGATAGTTCAATTCCAGTCCAGTCTGCTCCTCCTAATAGTGGTTCCTATGATCAGCTCATTAAAGATGATCAGTTCTTGAGTAAAATTATCAAAACTTTAGTTATGTTAGGCAATTCTAATACAGCAAACACAACTGCACACATTAAGGATATATTAATACAAAACTTAACAAAATAATGGATTATTTACGATTAATGCAACATAACATACAGAGTATCAATAATAAAAAACCACTTCTTAAATCTTTATTATATGATAATAAAATAGATGTGTGATTGCTAAATGAAACTTGGTTAAAAGATTCTGGTCTGCCTTTTTATATACCTGGTTATATATTTGTTGGAAAAAATGCTAAAAATGAGCATGGAGGTGTAGGTATTTTAATAAAAAATGATATTAAATTTAAGGTCTTAAAAACTACTTTCTATCAAAATATTCAATTTATAGCTATTTCTATAATAACAGGATGTGGTCCTGTCTCAGTGCTCTGTGTCTACTGTCCACCAAATAATAGCTCAATTAGTTTGATTAATTTGAGAAAGATTATATTGCAATTACCCAAGCCTTGTCTTGTATCTGGTGATTTTAATGCTCACAATATAGCTTTTGGTTGTGATACTACCAATTCAAGAGGTCGTGAATTATTTGATATATTTGATGATGCTGATTTATGTATTTTAAATTCTGGTGACCCTACTACTATTTCTAGACCTGGTAATAATGCATCAGCCATTGATGTTACTTGTGTTAGCCCTGATATTGCACCACTTTGTGAGTGGTATGTCGGTGATGACTCTTTAGGGAGCTATCATTTACCTACTTTTGTTAAC
>NC_062251.1:10000-52500 GCF_905475465.1 Pieris napi | reverse complement strand
GGAGCACACCCTGGCTGAATGTGCCACTTGGTCGAGGCAACGCCACGACCTAGTGTCGGTCATCGGGACGGACCTCTCGCTACCGAGCGTTGTTGCAGCAATGCTTGGTAGCCAAGAGGCATGGCGAGCGGTAGCTTTCTTCTGTGAGCGCGTTTTGCTGCAGAAGGAGGCTGCTGAGCGTCAGCGGGAGGTGTGTGGCGATGGCCGGAGGGGTTGTGCTCGGCGAAGGCGTGGCGTGGGCGCGGGGGCTGGACGCGAAGAGCGTACGCCCAACAGCGTTCAGCTGCGCCGTCGTTGAGCCCTTATGCGGACATATTCGCCTGAATTCCCTGGGTTGAATGCCTTGTGCGACCCCCGGGGAATTCAATGCGGTGCCAGATGTCATTCATTCAGAATGGATGTGTCTGGCACTGCAGGTGATATGGAGGGCCTAGGAGGAATTTTTAGTGGGTCGGGTTTCTCCCCTCTGGTTAGCAGAGGGATAAGAGATAACCATCCCCACAGTCCCCGCGGTAGCGACTGCATACGCCCGCGGGCCTGCAATTGTGCATTTTAACCTCCTTCATAAAAAAAAAAAAAGGTTAGGTTAGGTTAGGTTAGGTTAGGTTCCCAGGGAGGACACCTTTAATAGGTGGGCCCATGATCTGGCTATGCCAAGGGCGGGATTAAGAACAGTGGAGGCGATTCGCCCATTTTTACGGGAATGGGTGAATCGTCCGGGTGGGGCTGTGTCCTTTCGGATGGCGCAGATGCTGTCCGGGCATGGGTGCTTCGGACGGTTTCTGCACAAGGTGGCGGGACGGGAAATCCATCCCATCTGCTACCATTGTGGCGCCCCGGAGGACACGGCGGAGCACACCCTGGCTGAATGTGCCACTTGGTCGAGGCAACGCCACGACCTAGTGTCGGTCATCGGGACGGACCTCTCGCTACCGAGCGTTGTTGCAGCAATGCTTGGTAGCCAAGAGGCATGGCGAGCGGTAGCTTTCTTCTGTGAGCGCGTTTTGCTGCAGAAGGAGGCTGCTGAGCGTCAGCGGGAGGTGTGTGGCGATGGCCGGAGGGGTTGTGCTCGGCGAAGGCGTGGCGTGGGCGCGGGGGCTGGACGCGAAGAGCGTACGCCCAACAGCGTTCAGCTGCGCCGTCGTTGAGCCCTTATGCGGACATATTCGCCTGAATTCCCTGGGTTGAATGCCTAGTGCGACCCCCGGGGAATTCAATGCGGTGCCAGATGTCATTCATTCAGAATGGATGTGTCTGGCACTGCAGGTGATATGGAGGGCCTAGGAGGAATTTTTAGTGGGTCGGGTTTCTCCCCTCTGGTTAGCAGAGGGATAAGAGATAACCATCCCCACAGTCCCCGCGGTAGCGACTGCATACGCCCGCGGGCCTGCAATTGTGCATTTTAACCTCCTTCATAAAAAAAAAAAAAAAAAAAAGGTTAGGTTAGGTTAGGTTAGGTTAGGTTAGGTTAGGTTAGGTTAGGTTAGGTTAGGTTAGGTTAAGGGCCTCATAGCCAAGCGGCTTTGTATGTGACCGTGGTGGGTGTGAGGTTCCGGGTTCGATTCCCGGTCCGAGTGTAAATTTATATTTATTCTCGGCCTTTGGTAGGGCTGTACGGTGCCGGGCGAGTGTTTAAACCGTACATAGTGGGCACAGTTGAGATTCTATAGTGTGCAGTGGGCACCCAACTATATCGATACTCCTGTGTGAGGATGGCAATTACAAGTGGTTAAGTAATTCAACATTCCTTTTGTTGGCGGGGACTCCGCCCTGGGAGTTCGAGGCGGTGGCCCTAAGTGGCCTGTATCGTCTCAAGTGTGAGACGAGAGCAGATGGCCGATGGGCCGAATTGGTCGGACCAGCGAGGAGGCAAGCCAGGGAGGACACCTTTAATAGGTGGGCCCATGATCTGGCTATGCCAAGGGCGGGATTAAGAACAGTGGAGGCGATTCGCCCATTTTTACGGGAATGGGTGAATCGTCCGGGTGGGGCTGTGTCCTTTCGGATGGCGCAGATGCTGTCCGGGCATGGGTGCTTCGGACGGTTTCTGCACAAGGTGGCGGGACGGGAAATCCATCCCATCTGCCACCATTGTGGCGCCCCGGAGGACACGGCGGAGCACACCCTGGCTGAATGTGCCACTTGGTCGAGGCAACGCCACGACCTAGTGTCGGTCATCGGGACGGACCTCTCGCTACCGAGCGTTGTTGCAGCAATGCTTGGTAGCCAAGAGGCATGGCGAGCGGTAGCTTTCTTCTGTGAGCGCGTTTTGCTGCAGAAGGAGGCTGCTGAGCGTCAGCGGGAGGTGTGTGGCGATGGCCGGAGGGGTTGTGCTCGGCGAAGGCGTGGCGTGGGCGCGGGGGCTGGACGCGAAGAGCGTACGCCCAACAGCGTTCAGCTGCGCCGTCGTTGAGCCCTTATGCGGACATATTCGCCTGAATTCCCTGGGTTGAATGCCTAGTGCGACCCCCGGGGAATTCAATGCGGTGCCAGATGTCATTCATTCAGAATGGATGTGTCTGGCACTGCAGGTGATATGGAGGGCCTAGGAGGAATTTTTAGTGGGTCGGGTTTCTCCCCTCTGGTTAGCAGAGGGATAAGAGATAACCATCCCCACAGTCCCCGCGGTAGCGACTGCATACGCCCGCGGGCCTGCAATTGTGCATTTTAACCTCCTTCATAAAAAAAAAAAAAAAGGTTAGGTTAGGTTAGGTTAGGTTAGGTTAGGTTAGGTTAGGTTAGGTTAGGTTAGGTTAGGTTAGGTTAGGTTAGGTTAGGTTAGGTTAGGTTAGGTTAGGTTAGGTTAGGTTAGGTTAGGTTAGGTTAGGTTAGGTTAGGTTAGGTTAGGTTAGGTTAGGTTAGGTTAGGTTAGGTTAGGTTAGGTTAGGTTAAAGGGCCTCATAGCCAAACGGCTTTGTATGTGACCGTGGTGGGTGTGAGGTTCCGGGTTCGATTCCCGGTCCGAGGGTAAATTTATATTTATTCTCGGCCTTTGGTAGGGCTGTACGGTGCCGGGCGAGTGTTTAAACCGTACATAGTGGGCACAGTTGAGTTTCTATAGTGTGCAGTGGGCACCCAACTATATTGAGATTCCTGTGTAGGCTTAGAACGTAGCAATACGCTCTAGGCCGAGGGTGGCAATTACAAGTGGTTAAGTAATTGGACATTCCTTTTTTAAGGGCCTCATAGCCAAGCGGCTTTGTATGTGACCGTGGTGGGTGTGAGGTTCCGGGTTCGATTCCCGGTCCGAGTGTAAATTTATATTTATTCTCGGCCTTTGGTAGGGCTGTACGGTGCCGGGCGAGTGCTTAAACCGTACATAGTGGGCACAGTTGAGATTCTATAGTGTGCAGTGGGCACCCAACTATATCGATACTCCTGTGTAGGCTTAGAACGTAGCAATACGCTCTAGGCCGAGGGTGGCAATTACAAGTGGTTAGTAATTGGACATTCCTTTTTTTTAAGGGCCTCATAGCCAAGCGGCTTTGTATGTGACCGTGGTGGGTGTGAGGTTCCGGGTTCGATTCCCGGTCCGAGTGTAAATTTATATTTATTCTCGGCCTTTGGTAGGGCTGTACGGTGCCGGGCGAGTGTTTAAACCGTACATAGTGGGCACAGTTGAGATTCTATAGTGTGCAGTGGGCACCCAACTATATCGATACTCCTGTGTAGGCTTAGAACGTAGCAATACGCTCTAGGCCGAGGGTGGCAATTACAAGTGGTTAAGTAATTGGACATTCCTTTTTAAAGGGCCTCATAGCCAAGCGGCTTTGTATGTGACCGTGGTGGGTGTGAGGTTCCGGGTTCGATTCCCGGTCCGAGTGTAAATTTATATTTATTCTCGGCCTTTGGTAGGGCTGTACGGTGCCGGGCGAGTGTTTAAACCGTACATAGTGGGCACAGTTGAGATTCTATAGTGTGCAGTGGGCACCCAACTATATCGATACTCCTGTGTGAGGATGGCAATTACAAGTGGTTAAGTAATTCAACATTCCTTTTTTCCCTGGGTTGAATGCCTTGCGACCCCCGGGGAATTCAATGCGGTGCCAGATGTCATTCATTCAGAATGGATGTGTCTGGCACTGCAGGTGATATGGAGGGCCTAGGAGGAATTTTTAGTGGGTCGGGTTTCTCCCCTCTGGTTAGCAGAGGGATAAGAGATAACCATCCCCACAGTCCCCGCGGTAGCGACTGCATACGCCCGCGGGCCTGCAATTGTGCATTTTAACCTCCTTCATAAAAAAAAAAAAAAAAAAAGGTTAGGTTAGGTTAGGTTAGGTTAGGTTAGGTTAGGTTAGGTTAGGTTAGGTTAGGTTAGGTTAGGTTAGGTTTTTTTTTTTTTTTTTTTTTTTTTTTTTTTTTTTTTTTTTTTTTTTTTTTTTTTTATTGCACCTAATAGGCCTACCTTCCCCGGCTACTTTATCGCACAGGGTCGTTGTCTAAGCTAAACTTCCATCATTTCTATCATCCTTCCTCAAAATAATTGACACACAGCTTTATTTTTTATTAGGGTTTTACACATAATATCAGTATCACAGTTTCAGTTACATTTTTTAATATCCTATTTTTATCTTTTTCTTTACTCTATCTATTTATCCTTACATTTCTATCACAGTCAGTCTCTTATTTTCCTACTTTTATCTATATCCTTACATTAATTATTTTCAACACATTCCTATCCAGAGACGGGGCCCGCGACGCGGGCGGCTTTTACTTTTCCGTGAGTATTCTTATAATACTCATTGGCAAGTGGGCGCCGGCCGCCTCGCGGTCCCCGCCCCGGCCTTACTCTCATTGAACTTAGCTGTTCTTTTGGTAATTTTTTGGCAAAAATCCTCCAGGTGCGATCTGTTACAGACTAGCATGTCGGGCAGTCCCTGAAGACTAAGCGACATGCCCGTCATCTGTTCCAGGTCGCATCTGGAGGAGGCAAAAATGGGGCACTCCAGAAGTAGGTGTGGGATGGATTGTTCCACCCCACTCTCACATTCGCAGTCAGGTTTTTCTTTCAGCCTGAAACGGCACAGGTACTCGGCAAAGGGCCCATGGCCTGTGAGGACCTGTGCCATCCCGGGACTGAATCTTTTCTCTCGGATTTGTTTATGTGCCCTTGTAATATTTGGCAGGAACAGTTTGGTTATTCCCCCTGTTATCCCTTCCTTATATCTTCGATCCCATTCTTCTATAGTTTTTCTTCTCACTTCTTTCCTGATGTATGAGAGCGGGTACTCTACGTGAGCTGCTTTGACTTTCGAGGTCTCCGCAGCGGCTCTCGCGAGTTCGTCCGCCCTCTCATTCCCCTCCGTGCCGACGTGCGCTTTCACCCAGTGGAGCTTAATATTCTGGCCCTTTTTAAGGCTCTCCACCAGGTGTCTGCGGATCTCGACTACTCGGGGGTTTCGAGAGCGTCCGCCCGCAATCGCCTCGAGCGAAGACCGCGAGTCGCTGCAGATGTTCACGTCAGTACCCGCTATCATCGCCTCCCTCACTGCACCGACGAGAGCCGCCAGCTCTGCTTGATATACGGTGCAGTAAGGGGCCATCTTTATCTTTTTCCATTTTCGCTCTCTTCCTCCTTCCCATTTCGTCCATGCTGCCCCTACTCCTTTCTCCGTCTTACTACCGTCTGTGTAGATAGCTGTTATGTCGTCATTTTGTATTAGGCCAGGGTCAGTTGTGATGGCGAAGCTTATCTCCGGTTTTTCCGCGGGATGGGGTTGTTCTAAAGCAGGTACGGCTAGCTCAATCCGGTCTCCTTCGCGTATGAACGGAGACGACCCCCTTCTGGCCTCAAACATCGCGGCGGCTTCTTCCACCCTGAGGTCGAGGGGCAGTATCCCCGCCAATAGCGTCGCGGAATTTAGCGATGCCGTCCTGTAGGTCTTTGCTATTTTCTGTGCAAAAGCCCTCTGCACCGTCTCCAGTTTTTTCTTCGTGCACAGTTTCTTAACTGTCGGTGCCCAGGCTGCCGACGCGTACGTAATTATCGGCTCTATGACGGCTTGGTATACCTGGTGTACCATGTCTCCCGTCATTCCCCATTCCAGCTTCGCCATTCTAGCTACTTTTTTATGAATATCCGCCGCTTTTCTTGTGACATTTTGCACATGCTTGTTAAACGTTAGCCCTTCGTCTATAGTCAGCCCCAGTAATTTAATTTCCTTCTCTAATGCTATGTCCTGTCCATTCATTCTTATTCTTGGGGTATCGAACTTCAATCTTCGCGTCAGGACCATTGCTTTGGTTTTTTGTGGCGCGAAGTTGAGCTTGTTCTCGATACCCCACTTCCTCACATACTCGAGGGCAACGTTCGCTCGGTTTTCGATGGAGTGCGTGTCCGTTCCGCTGAACATCAGCACAACATCGTCTGCGAAAGCTTGTGCGTATGTCCCATCCTCTTCTAGTTCGACCAGTAGTGGGTCGAGCAAGATGTTCCAGAAGGTGGGCCCGCTAATCGAGCCCTGAATGCATCCCTTTTCAGGTTGCCTCACATTCTCTCTGTTTGCGTAGCGGACCACCACCTTCCTGCCTTTGAAGTAGTCTTCCACTACCAGCCTTAGTTGCTTGGGACAGTCTTTCTTTGCTAGTTGGTACTTGATCGCCGGCCACCATGCGTTGTCGAAAGCCCCCTCGATATCTAGCGACACCATCAGCACTATTTCCTTGTTTTTAATGTGGCTCCTCGCTTTTGTCAAGATATCGTAGAGGGCATCCTCCGTGCTCTTTCCTGGCATGAATCCATACTGCCTCCTGCTCATCCTGGGGAGTAGGCTATGTCTTATTCTATTTATGATCACCTTTTCTAGGATCTTCCCCATGACTGGCAACAGGCCTATTGGACGGTAGGATTTGGCGGCCGCGTAATCCTCCTTTCCTGGCTTCCTCAGTACCACTATCGTGCATTCCTTCCATAGATCGGGGAAGCATCCCACTTCGAGGCATTTGTTGAAGATGGCCAAGGGAACCTCCGGGTTCGCCGTGATAGCTGCGCAGCAGATATCCGCAGTGAGTCCGTCAGCCCCCGGGGCCTTCCTCGGGTTGAAGCTTCTAGCAGTGCTGATGAGCTCCGCCATTGTGATTGGCACTTCATCAGCACTACTTCCCTGCAAGCTGCTGGTCATTTCCTCAACCGTTTTCCTCATTCTTTGATGGATGTCATCATCCATCTCACAATTGTCAGGCGGGAAGAATTTCTGTGCCAGCAGCTGCACCGATTCTTCGGAGTTCAGTGAAATGCCCTTCTCTATTAGCGTGGTGTCTTCCCTGATCCCTTCCGCCTTTCTTATTATTTTATATATTCTGTCCCATAAGCTTTCCCCTTCTTGCTTCGTGCAGAGTTTTTTCCACCCTTCCTTTTGAGCCCTTTCGATCTCTTCTTCGTATATCTTTTTTGCCTCCAGGTAGGCAGTTATTACGTACTCTCTCCTCCTGGGAGCTGCGTATGAGATCCGTTTCTTTTTTCTGACCATGTCTTTCTTAAGGGCCTCTATTTCTTTGTTCCACCAGGGTGGATTGAAGTTTTTTCTTTTTTGTTTAATTTTGGGGATATGTTTTTCTGCGGCTTTTATAATTGATTTCGAATATTCCGTTACTATGTTATTGACCCTGGCCTTCGTGTCCAGTTCTTTTATTTTGTCAGTATTTATTCCCTTATTTGTCATGTCCGTCCTTAACTTGTTCTTAAAATCCTCACAGGTTAGGTTAGGTTAGGTTAGGTTAGGTTAGGTTAGGTTAGGTTAGGTTAGGTTAGGTTAGGTTAGGTTAGGTTAGGTTAGGTTAGGTTAGGTTAGGTTAGGTTAGGTTAGGTTAGGTTAGGTTAGGTTAGGTTAGGTTAGGTTAGGTTAGGAGGGGAGATAGCCCCAATGTCACGGAGGGCCTTCGGTTGATCTATAATGATCGCAAGAAGGCTCTCCAGGGGGCTATCTGTGAGGCAAAGGAAAGGACTCATCAGGAGATGCTTCGGGGGTTGAATGATGATCCATGGGGGCGCCCCTACCGATCGGCTCGTAAGAGGCTGAAAGGTACGGGGATGCCTCTCGTGGAGAGTCTGGAACCGACCTTCCTGAAGCGGGTGGTGGCGGATCTGTTTCCTTTGCCTTCTGACACTATCCCTCTGAATATGGCGGGGTCTGTGGGGGATGTGGCGGGCGGAGAGGAAGGGATAGCTCCGGAAGTCTCTGATATAGAGATGGAGGCTATCCTTACCCGTCTCAAAGCCCGCAAGAAAGCACCTGGCCCGGATGGTGTGCATGCGCGTGTCCTGGCAGTAGTCCTCCCTCATATGGAGGTCTCCGTCCGGGAGTTGTACACTGCGTGTTTGCGCGGTGGACGGTTCCCGGTGGCTTGGAAGACGGGACGACTGTGTCTCGTGCGGAAGGAGGACCGCCCGGCGGACAGTTCGGCGGCTTACCGCCCTATTGTCCTTTTGGACGAGGCGGGCAAGGCGCTGGAGTGGGTCGTGGCGTCTCGGTTGTGCCGGCACCTCTCTGTTGAGGGGCCGGATCTGAGCGAGGCACAGTACGGCTTTCGGGCGGGTCGGTCGACGCTAGATGCTCTTCGGGACCTGAGGTCTCACACCGGTGGGGTGGTTAGCGAGGGTGGAAGGGCATTGGCAGTATCATTAGATATTGCCAATGCCTTCAATAGTCTCCCTTTTGGCGTGGTTGGAGAGGCCCTTGAATTTTTTGAGGTCCCTCTGTATCTGCGCCGGATAGTGGGGGACTATTTTGCGGAGAGACGGATCGTGTACTCCAATAGAGAGGGCACGGTCTGTTACCACCCTGTGCGGTGTGGGGTACCTCAAGGCTCGGTCCTAGGGCCACTCCTGTGGGACATGGCCTACGATTGGGTATTGCGGGGCGCGCTTCTGCCAGGATTGCGCGTCTTCTGCTATGCAGACGATACCCTCGTAGTGGCCAGTGGGGCAAGCTATGGGGAGGTGGCTCGACTTGCAACGGTTGGCACCTCCCTTACTGTTAGACGGATAGGGGCCCTGGGACTTAGGGTGTCTCTCGATAAGACGGACGCCCTATTGTTCCATGGCCCTAGGAATGGTCCACCTCCTGGGGCGGTCCTGATGGTGGAAGGAGTAAGGGTTCCGGTGTCGTCCAAGATGAAATACCTTGGTCTCGTCTTGGACGGTCGCTGGAACTTTGAGGCCCACTTTAAGGCTCTCGGGGGGAAGTTAGTGGGGGCAGCGGGGGCGCTAGCAGGGCTTCTGCCTAATATTGGGGGCCCTCAGCAGAGTGTACGGAGGCTGTACTGCGGTGTCATACGCAGTATGGCCTTGTATGGGGCCCCAATATGGGATGATAGGCTGGGGGCGAAGAACCGCGCCCTGCTCAGGAGGCCGCAGCGAGTGATGGCGGTTCGGGCAGCTCGCTGCTATCGGACTGTCTCATTCGAGGCGGCGTGCCTGTTGGCGGGGACTCCGCCCTGGGAGTTCGAGGCGGTGGCCCTAAGTGGCCTGTATCGTCTCAAGTGTGAGACGAGAGCAGATGGCCGATGGGCCGAATTGGTCGGACCAGCGAGGAGGCAAGCCAGGGAGGACACCTTTAATAGGTGGGCCCATGATCTGGCTATGCCAAGGGCGGGTTTAAGAACAGTGGAGGCGATTCGCCCATTTTTACGGGAATGGGTGAATCGTCCGGGTGGGGCTGTGTCCTTTCGGTTGGCGCAGATGCTGTCCGGGCATGGGTGCTTCGGACGGTTTCTGCACAAGGTGGCGGGACGGGAAATCCATCCCATCTGCCACCATTGTGGCGCCCCGGAGGACACGGCGGAGCACACCCTGGCTGAATGTGCCACTTGGTCGAGGCAACGCCACGACCTAGTGTCGGTCATCGGGACGGACCTCTCGCTACCGAGCGTTGTTGCAGCAATGCTTGGTAGCCAAGAGGCATGGCGAGCGGTAGCTTTCTTCTGTGAGCGCGTTTTGCTGCAGAAGGAGGCTGCTGAGCGTCAGCGGGAGGTGTGTGGCGATGGCCGGAGGGGTTGTGCTCGGCGAAGGCGTGGCGTGGGCGCGGGGGCTGGACGCGAAGAGCGTACGCCCAACAGCGTTCAGCTGCGCCGTCGTTGAGCCCTTATGCGGACATATTCGCCTGAATTCCCTGGGTTGAATGCCTTGTGCGACCCCCGGGGAATTCAATGCGGTGCCAGATGTCATTCATTCAGAATGGATGTGTCTGGCACTGCAGGTGATATGGAGGGCCTAGGAGGAATTTTTAGTGGGTCGGGTTTCTCCCCTCTGGTTAGCAGAGGGATAAGAGATAACCATCCCCACAGTCCCCGCGGTAGCGACTGCATACGCCCGCGGGCCTGCAATTGTGCATTTTAACCTCCTTCATAAAAAAAAAAAAAAAAAGGTTAGGTTAGGTTAGGTTAGGTTAGGTTAGGTTAGGTTAGGTTAGGTTAGGTTAGGTTAGGTTAGGTTAGGTTAGGTTAGGTTAGGTTAGGTTAGGTTAGGTTTTTTTTTTTTTTTTTTTTTTTTTTTTTTTTTTTTTTTTTTTTTTTGCACCTAATAGGCCTACCTTCCCCGGCTACTTTATCGCACAGGGTCGTTGTCTAAGCTAAACTTCCATCATTTCTATCATCCTTCCTCAAAATAATTGACACACAGCTTTATTTTTTATTAGGGTTTTACACATAATATCAGTATCACAGTTTCAGTTACATTTTTTAATATCCTATTTTTATCTTTTTCTTTACTCTATCTATTTATCCTTACATTTCTATCACAGTCAGTCTCTTATTTTCCTACTTTTATCTATATCCTTACATTAATTATTTTCAACACATTCCTATCCAGAGACGGGGCCCGCGACGCGGGCGGCTTTTACTTTTCCGTGAGTATTCTTATAATACTCATTGGCAAGTGGGCGCCGGCCGCCTCGCGGTCCCCGCCCCGGCCTTACTCTCATTGAACTTAGCTGTTCTTTTGGTAATTTTTTGGCAAAAATCCTCCAGGTGCGATCTGTTACAGACTAGCATGTCGGGTAGTCCCTGAAGACTAAGCGACATGCGCGTCATCTGTTCCAGGTCGCATCTGGAGGAGGCAAAAATGGGGCACTCCAGAAGTAGGTGTGGGATGGATTGTTCCACCCCACTCTCACATTCGCAGTCAGGTTTTTCTTTCAGCCTGAAACGGCACAGGTACTCGGCAAAGGGCCCATGGCCTGTGAGGACCTGTGCCATCCCGGGACTGAATCTTTTCTCTCGGATTTGTTTATGTGCCCTTGTAATATTTGGCAGGAACAATTTGGTTATTCCACCTGTTATCCCTTCCTTATATCTTCGATCCCATTCTTCTATAGTTTTTCTTCTCACTTCTTTCCTGATGTATGAGAGCGGGTACTCTACGTGAGCTGCTTTGACTTTCGAGGTCTCCGCAGCGGCTCTCGCGAGTTCGTCCGCCCTCTCATTCCCCTCCGTGCCGACGTGCGCTTTCACCCAGTGGAGCTTAATATTCTGGCCCTTTTTAAGGCTCTCCACCAGGTGTCTGCGGATCTCGACTACTCGGGGGTTTCGAGAGCGTCCGCCCGCAATCGCCTCGAGCGAAGACCGCGAGTCGCTGCAGATGTTCACGTCAGTACCCGCTATCATCGCCTCCCTCACTGCACCGACGAGAGCCGCCAGCTCTGCTTGATATACGGTGCAGTAAGGGGCCATCTTTATCTTTTTCCATTTTCGCTCTCTTCCTCCTTCCCATTTCGTCCATGCTGCCCCTACTCCTTTCTCCGTCTTACTACCGTCTGTGTAGATAGCTGTTGTGTCGTCATTTTGTATTAGGCCAGGGTCAGTTGTGATGGCGAAGCTTATCTCCGGTTTTTCCGCGGGATGGGGTTGTTCTAAAGCAGGTACGGCTCGCTCAATCCGGTCTCCTTCGCGTATGAACGGAGACGACCCCCTTCTGGCCTCAAACATCGCGGCGGCTTCTTCCACCCTGAGGTCGAGGGGCAGTATCCCCGCCAATAGCGTCGCGGAATTTAACGATGCCGTCCTGTAGGTCTTTGCTATTTTCTGTGCAAAAGCCCTCTGCACCGTCTCCAGTTTTTTCTTCGTGCACAGTTTCTTAACTGTCGGTGCCCAGGCTGCCGACGCGTACGTAATTATCGGCTCTATGACGGCTTGGTATACCTGGTGTACCATGTCTCCCGTCATTCCCCATTCCAGCTTCGCCATTCTAGCTACTTTTTTATGAATATCCGCCGCTTTTCTTGTGACATTTTGCACATGCTTGTTAAACGTTAGCCCTTCATCTATAGTCAGCCCCAGTAATTTAATTTCCTTCTCTAATACTATGTCCTGTCCATTCATTCTTATTCTTGGGGTATCGAACTTCAATCTTCGCGTCAGGACCATTGCTTTGGTTTTTTGTGGCGCGAAGTTGAGCTTGTTCTCGATACCCCACTTCCTCACATACTCGAGGGCAACGTTCGCTCGGTTTTCGATGGAGTGCGTGTCCGTTCCGCTGAACATCAGCACAACATCGTCTGCGAAAGCTTGTGCGTATGTCCCATCCTCTTCTAGTTCGACCAGTAGTGGGTCGAGCAAGATGTTCCAGAAGGTGGGGCCGCTAATCGAGCCCTGAATGCATCCCTTTTCAGGTTGCCTCACATGCTCTCTGTTTGCGTAGCGGACCACCACCCTCCTGCCTTTAAAGTAGTCTTCCACTACCAGCCTTAGTTGCTTGGGACAATCCTTCTTTGCTAGTTGGTACTTGATCGCTGGCCACCATGCGTTGTCGAAAGCCCCCTCGATATCTAGCGACACCATCAGCACTATTTCCTTGTTATTTATGTGGCTCCTCGCTTTTGTCAAGATATCGTAGAGGGCATCCTCCGTGCTTTGGTTAGGTTAGGTTAGGTTAGGTTAGGTTAGGTTAGGTTAGGTTAGGTTAGGTTAGGTTAGGTTAGGTTAGGTTAGGTTAGGTTAGGTTAGGTTAGGTTAGGTTAGGTTAGGTTAGGTTAGGTTAGGTTAGGTTAGGTTAGGTTAGGTTAGGTTAGGTTAGGTTAGGTTAGGTTAGGTTAGGTTAGGTTAGGTTAGGTTAGGTTAGGTTAGGTTAGGTTAGGTTAGGTTAGGCTAGGTTAGGTTAGGTTAGGTTAGGTTAGGTTAGGTTAGGTTAGGTTAGGTTAGGTTAGGTTAGGTTAGGTTAGGTTAGGTTAGGTTAGGTTAGGTTAGGTTAGGTTAGGTTAGGTTAGGTTAGGTTAGGTTAGGTTAGGTTAGGTTAGGTTAGGTTAGGTTAGGTTAGGTTAGGTTAGGTTAGGTTAGGTTAGGTTAGGTTAGGTTAGGTTAGGTTAGGTTAGGTTAGGTTAGGTTAGGTTAGGTTAGGTTAGGTTAGGTTAGGTTAGGTTAGGTTAGGTTAGGTTAGGTTAGGTTAGGTTAGGTTAGGTTAGGTTAGGTTAGGTTAGGTTAGGTTAGGTTAGGTTAGGTTAGGTTAGGTTAGGTTAGGTTAGGTTAGGTTAGGTTAGGTTAGGTTAGGTTAGGTTAGGTTAGGTTAGGTTAGGTTAGGTTAGGTTAGGTTAGGTTAGGTTAGGTTAGGTTAGGTTAGGTTAGGTTAGGTTAGGTTAGGTTAGGTTAGGTTAGGTTAGGTTAGGTTAGGTTAGGTTAAGGGCCTCATAGCCAAGCGGCTTTGTATGTGACCGTGGTGGGTGTGAGGTTCCGGGTTCGATTCCCGGTCCGAGTGTAAATTTATATTTATTCTCGGCCTTTGGTAGGGCTGTACGGTGCCGGGCGAGTGTTTAAACCGTACATAGTGGGCACAGTTGAGATTCTATAGTGTGCAGTGGGCACCCAACTATATCGATACTCCTGTGTAGGCTTAGAATGTAGCAATACGTTCTAGGCCGAGGGTGGCAATTACAAGTGGTTAAGTAATTGGACATTCCTTTTTACCCTGGGAGTTCGAGGCGGTGGCCCTAAGTGGCCTGTATCGTCTCAAGTGTGAGACGAGAGCAGATGGCCGATGGGCCGAATTGGTCGGACCAGCGAGGAGGCAAGCCAGGGAGGACACCTTTAATAGGTGGGCCCATGATCTGGCTATGCCAAGGGCGGGTTTAAGAACAGTGGAGGCGATTCGCCCATTTTTACGGGAATGGGTGAATCGTCCGGGTGGGGCTGTGTCCTTTCGGATGGCGCAGATGCTGTCCGGGCATGGGTGCTTCGGACGGTTTCTGCACAAGGTGGCGGGACGGGAAATCCATCCCATCTGCCACCATTGTGGCGCCCCGGAGGACACGGCGGAGCACACCCTGGCTGAATGTGCCACTTGGTCGAGGCAACGCCACGACCTAGTGTCGGTCATCGGGACGGACCTCTCGCTACCGAGCGTTGTTGCAGCAATGCTTGGTAGCCAAGAGGCATGGCGAGCGGTAGCTTTCTTCTGTGAGCGCGTTTTGCTGCAGAAGGAGGCTGCTGAGCGTCAGCGGGAGGTGTGTGGCGATGGCCGGAGGGGTTGTGCTCGGCGAAGGCGTGGCGTGGGCGCGGGGGCTGGACGCGAAGAGCGTACGCCCAACAGCGTTCAGCTGCGCCGTCGTTGAGCCCTTATGCGGACATATTCGCCTGAATTCCCTGGGTTGAATGCCTTGTGCGACCCCCGGGGAATTCAATGCGGTGCCAGATGTCATTCATTCAGAATGGATGTGTCTGGCACTGCAGGTGATATGGAGGGCCTAGGAGGAATTTTTAGTGGGTCGGGTTTCTCCCCTCTGGTTAGCAGAGGGATAAGAGATAACCATCCCCACAGTCCCCGCGGTAGCGACTGCATACGCCCGCGGGCCTGCAATTGTGCATTTTAACCTCCTTCATAAAAAAAAAAAAAAAGAAGGTTAGGTTAGGTTAGGTTAGGTTAGGTTAGGTTAGGTTAGGTTAGGTTAGGTTAGGTTAGGTTAGGTTAGGTTAGGTTAGGTTAGGTTAGGTTAGGTTAGGTTAGGTTAGGTTAGGTTAGGTTAGGTTAGGTTAGGTTAGGTTAGGTTAGGTTAGGTTAGGTTAGGTTAGGTTAGGTTAGGTTAGGTTAGGTTAGGTTAGGTTAGGTTAGGTTAGGTTAGGTTAGGTTAGGTTAGGTTAGGTTAGGTTAGGTTAGGTTAGGTTAGGTTAGGTTAGGTTAGGTTAGGTTAGGTTAGGTTAGGTTAGGTTAGGTTAGGTTAGGTTAGGTTAGGTTAGGTTAGGTTAGGTTAGGTTAGGTTAGGTTAGGTTAGGTTAGGTTAGGTTAGGTTAGGTTAGGTTAGGTTAGGTTAGGTTAGGTTAGGTTAGGTTAGGTTAGGTTAGGTTAGGTTAGGTTAGGTTAGGTTAGGTTAGGTTAGGTTAGGTTAGGTTAGGTTAGGTTAGGTTAGGTTAGGTTAGGTTAGGTTAGGTTTTTTTTTTTTTTTTTTTTTTTTTTTTTTTTTTTTTTTTTTTTTTTTTTTTTTTTTACCTAATCAGCCTACTCCCCGGGCGAAGTTTATCCCCGGGCCGTGGAAATTCGATCTAGATTGAAACACGAGGTCTTTAAATGTTTATTTCAAAATCTGTAGGTTACATGTTTTACTTCAATGAGTGTTATTATTTATTACATATTGTTCATTAATTATTTACTTAATTACATTGTTTATTTACATAATATCATACATAATATCTTAGTTTACAGATTCAGTATGGCAATACGCTATATCTGGACGCGCCGCCGAGTGGCACGGGCCCTCCCTCTGAACGGTTTTTATCCATGGGAAAGCCCCATCCCCACGGCGTCGTGGTCCGTCGAGTGTGGTGGCATGCTACAGTCCCTGTTCAGTCTGCGGACACTTTCTATAATTTTGTCGCAAAACTCCTCCAAGCATGTCCGAGTGTCGTCGCGGGACACCAGGTATGGGAGCTCGTTTTCATTGAAAGAAATTCCAGTTTTCTCCTCCACCTCGTGCCTCGCGACTCCAAACATTGGGCAGCTAAGCAGACAGTGCAGGGACGTTTGCGGCGTGTGGTTGTCACATGGGCATGACGGGTCTCGCTTTAAATTGAATCTGTGTAGGTAACTGGCAAAAGGCCCGTGGCCCGTCATGATGTGCACTAAGTTTCTGTTTGGTCTGTTTTGTCTAACAAAATTATATGCCGATTTTATATCGGGTAGGAACACCTTAGTCACCAGACCCCGCTCACTCTCCGCATACCTCTGCTCCCACTTCTTTATTGTTTTTTCTCGAATGGCCCTTTTCATGTGGGATATCGGGCATTTTGTGTACGCCGGTTTAGTCTTTAGATTGGTTGCTGCGTTTCTGGCCAATTCGTCAGCTCTCTCATTTCCCGAAAGACCACAGTGGGCCTTTATCCAGTGTAGTCTTATTTCCTTATTGTTTTTCTTTGCTATCTTGAGATTTATTCTTATTTTAGTTATAAGGGGGTGCCATGAGTTGCCATTGGCAACCGCCTGTAGTGTCGATCTAGAGTCCGAGTATATGTCACAGGTTTTGTCGTTTGCGGCATTCATGTCCTTTGTGGCTGCCAACAAGGCGAACGCCTCCGCTTGGAACACTGTGCAATAGGATGAAAGCTTGAATTTCCTGGACTTTATTTCGGCCCCGTTTTTCCACCAGGAAAAAGCGGCGCCGACATCTTTATCGCTTTTGCTTCCGTCCGTAAATATTTGCACTTGTCCCCCCGAGCTCGTCGCCAAGTCCTCCTCGTTTGAAATAAGATTGAATTTTAGCAGTGGCTCCTCGGCGGGATGGTCCATATTGCAATACTCTGTTTTATTTTCGACCTCGATATCGTCCGAGAGGCCCTCCCAGTGGCCTTTTTTCGCCATGTATAGGGTGGCTACTTCAGTTATACGCAGGTCGAGTGGGAGAGCACCAGAAAGAGCCAGAGCTGCATTCAGAGACACAGTCCTATTCGCCTTTACTATCTTTTGAGTGAAGCCCCTTTGAATAGTATTTAATTTTTTGCGGACACATATTTTTCCGGCTGCCTTGGCCCATGCCGCCGCTGCATAAGTTATAGTGGGTTCCACCACGGCTGTATAAATTGTGGATACTATATCCGGGTGTAGTCCCCAAGTCTGCTTTGCTGCCTTAGCCACCTGTTTGTATAAGTTGGCTGCCTTGACGCAAATCGTTGACACATGTTCATTAAAAGTGAGTTTATCGTCTATTGTCAGGCCAAGAATTTTAATTTTGCTTGCCAGTCCAATTTGGACTCCACTCATTTCCAGCCTTGGGGTGTCATACTTGATTTTATTTGTTATTACCATAGCCTGGGTCTTGCTAGGTCCGAATTTCAGTTTATTATTGTCACCCCATTTCATGGCCAACTCGAGCGCCTTGTTTCCCTTCCTCTGGACTTCCTCTCCACTGTCACCCTCCACTATCACCAGCACATCGTCAGCGAATGCCTGACAATATATATCATTGTCAGACATTTGCCCCAGTATCGGGTCCAGTATAACGTTCCAGAGCAAGGGTCCGCTTATGGATCCCTGCACGCAACCCTTTGTAGTCGATTTTTCTACTTCTTCCCCAGCATATCGAAGCTTAACTTTGCGACTCCGGAGATAGTCATCGTACACCCTTCTCAAGTTGACGGGACATCCTTGTTCGGCAAGGCGCGTGCGTATTTTGGGCCACCATGCATTATCGAAGGCTCCCTCTATATCCAAGGAGATGATTAGTGTTATGAGTTTCCCTTTAAGGTTTTTATGTACTCGATCCATTAGGGTATAGAGGGCGTCCTCAGTACTTCGCTGCGGGATGAACCCGTACTGTCTCTTTGATAGCTTAGGCACAAGGTGCCACTTCAGTCTCTCGACCAGCATCTTCTCATAGATCTTTCCCATTACGGGGAGGAGGCCAATGGGTCGGTAAGCTTTTGGTTCTGTGTATTTCGGTCTTCCCGGTTTCCTCAGAATCACGACCGTCGCCTCCTTCCACAGTTTTGGGAAGGATCCAGTCTCCAGGGCTTTATTTACAATGGTTCGGTAAATTCCAGGTTGACTCATAATGGCTCTGTGGCAAATGTCCGCTGTCAGACCGTCCCCGCCCGGTGCCTTTTTGGGATTGAAACTATTTACGGCTCTCTCTAGCTCAAAGTTTGTAAATGGTGGGTCATGAATATCATTATTTCTCGATCCATCATTCGCTCCCTCTGCGTCTGCTCGTACCCGTTTCTGTTCTTCGGTATCCTCACTTGGTTCATCCGGGGGGTAGAATGTCTCAGCTAGAAGCATAGCAGATTCTCTAGAGTCGCAGTATTTACCATTTGCGATAAGAGGAATATCCTCCACTCTTTTTGTCGTGTGGTTCACAACTCTGTATATCCCCTGCCACATTCCCTCTCTTTCCTGCCTAGTACAGAAGTTACGCCAGCTCTGTGTTTTCGCTTCCATGATCATTTTTTCGTATTCTTCTTTTTCTTTCAGATATTCTTGCACTACTTTATTCCTGCGAACTTGTGCCGCGCATCTGATGCGCCTTTTCCTTGTCCTAACCATTTTTCTTCTTCTTTCCAGCTCGTCGTTCCACCAAGGCAAGGTGTTTGTTGGCCTCTTCTTTACTTCTGGAACGGCTTCCTTTGTGGCTGCGATCGTTGCTCCTGTGTATTTTTCTACAATCTCTTCTAGCTGTTCCTTATTGCTCACTTTGTTAATTTTTTCTATATTAACTTGGGCTTCTTCCAAGAGCTCAGATAGTCGTTGTTCGAAGAGTGACCAGTTTGCCTTTTTGGTATTATACTTTCTGGTGGTCCGTTCTGTTTTCCTTCCTTCTGATCTCTCGAGTCTCATTTTAAACGTGATACCGTTGTGGTCGGAGCTCACCAGTCCTTCCTCAACACTCCACTCATCTATGACCGCTAATAGGTCCGCGGTGCATGCAGTAATGTCCACGTAACTTCTGTAGCTTTTTCCCCCCCTCACAGTGTCAAAAGTGGGTATGTTACTATTGTTAAGTATTTCAAAGTTCATACTGTGAAGGGTATCTGCTATTAGGTCGCCCCTGTGGTCGACGTTGGGGCTGCACCACCACGGACTTTTTGCGTTCGCGTCACCGGCCAGAATTATTCTGTTTTTAGCCCTATCGCATATTCTCTGGATTCGGTCGATGTGGTGCTGAACATCTTTTGGATCTGGTTCAAGATAGAAGGAAACCAACGTGATCTCCCATGCCTCCGTACACAGCTTCACTACTACCACATTCGGCGTCGTCCATTCAGGAAACTGAATGACCTCGATCTTTTCGTCAAACACGAAGATCGCAGCTTTCGTCACTGTCGCTCCCGCTTGCTCATGTTGATACACTCTGGCTCCTGACTGTTCCTTGACCCTTCCTTCGGAGCCAGTATATGGTTCTTGAACGAGAGCAGCGAGCATACCTCTGTTTTTAGCCTCTATCCTTAATTCGTTTTGGGCTAGTTCTTTTCTCTGGAGGTTCGCCTGACACATTAAGTAGCCATTTTGTCTCCTGTGGGTGCCCTTAGCAATACGCCACCGTCGATCTTGCCATTGCCTCCCACCTCGCTCTCGTTGGGCAGTCAGTGTCAAACGCGTTGTGGTCAGCATTCACGTTTAGCATTGTACAGTTTACGCACATTGGGGGGTCTCCTGCTTTGTATTTTTGGCAATCTGCCTTTTTATGTTCCTCCCCGCAATGAGCGCAGACCTCTTTCGTGCTTTCACAATATTTCCGCGTGTGACCATAGCCCAAACAATTGGTGCATTGTATCAGTGGTGACTGGTCGTGGACCACCACTCTTTGTAGTTCAACGTGTACTCTTCCCACCTCCACCATTCTTCTCCAGATTGTAGGGGACACTTGTAGTATAATATTCTGCAGGTGAGGGTTTCTTGCTGTCTTACGTCTTTTGACAGTCATCCTTCGTTCCTCCTCTTTAATACCTGAGAATATTTGTTTGTTTTGTGCCTCTATATAGTCGATTATCTCATCGTCTTTATGAATTTGGAGAACGCCCCTCAGCATAACTAGTGGGTCCTTGTATTTCAACGTTTCTACTGTAAGTGTTTTGTCCCCTAGCAGTCTTTCCGTCAGTTCCTTTATTTGGTCTTCCGCTCGGCACCCCACTATCACTTTCTGATCCTTGGTTTTGCGGATGGTATCCAACCGAAGGCCAGTAGTTTTCGGGTCTATTGCCGAGCGAATCCTTTCGTAAACCTCTGAATTTGTTTCTTGGCTAGAGGACTTAACTACTAGCTTATGTAGCTTTGGCTTGTACGTGAGGGGGTGATTTAATCTATTCTGGTTGGTCAAGGTGGTGGGGGGATTTTGTTGTTGGGCTATTTTATTGTTAGCTGCCAAAACGTTGGCGTACGTCCGCTCGATGTTCCGGTCTCTTTCATCAGTTTTTTCAATCTGTGTTTCTATAAGTTCTTTGATTTCTTTTAGCTCTCCTTGTTTTCCTATCCTTTCCCTTAATTCATCGAGCTTCCTTGCGTTTCCCTCGACGTGATGAAGTATCTTCTGCCTTCTTTGTTCGTCTAGGGCGGCGTCTGGTTTTCTTTTGTATTGCTTTATGTTGTCCTGGAGTAATTTGCTGATATCTTCTAGCTTTTTAGTTTCTTTTTCCAACCGCTTTAGGTGCTCGTCCATTTCGTGGGTTTTACTTTGCGGTGTGGTGTCTATGTTGTAAGTTTTATTACTGTCATTCTCCTTTTCTACCACTACCTCGCTTCCCCTTTCCTTTTCCTTCTTCTTATCCTTTCCTTCCTTAGTTTGAGACTCGGCCTCTTTTACCAGTTCATACAGTCTTTTTACCGCCGAGGTAACCGCCGCTTTTATTTCGCCCTTTAGATTTCTGGCAGCGTCAAGCTGGAGAAGAGCGCTCTGTTGGACTGCTGCGGCTTCAGTAAGTCTAGTTTTGTATGACTTCTGCTTTTTTAACCCTTCTGCACTTTGAGCTATAGCTGCTTCCAGCTCTCCTATGCTCTTTCTCACCGCTGGGGTTAAGGTCGGGGTCGGTGGCTGTATAGGAGCCGATCCTTCCCTCTCCTCTATTCCAGTAGCATGGGGTGGCGGGGTGGTGATTTTTGTTGGGGTGCGTATACCAAACATTGTTTATGTTTTATTTTATATGTGAATTAGAGTAGGCTGTGGTGTGTCAAAGTATAATAAAATGCGATCTATATAATGCGTCTTACTTTTGTACGTTTACAAAAACGTATTGTTCTAGGTTTGTCAAAATTAAATTATTTTTATAATATTTATTTATAATTTCAATATACATAAATGTTCAATGTCCATTCGCAAGAATTATTTAACTTATACTAGGGTCTGCCCCCAATAGGGTGGCAGCCGTCAAAGATGTCAAAAATTATTTTAAAACTTATACTAAGGTCTACCCCCAAAAGGGTGGTAGCCGTGTCAAAATACTTATGTCTAAGAGGGTTTCCAAAAGGATAGCCCCTGTCACTTAACCTAGTGTCGCAGTCCTGATACCCTTCGGGAGCGGTGTATCACTTGTTGTAATAGAAGCGCGCGAGAGGGCCTCCTAACCTTCACCTTTTGTGTATGTGTGTATGTATGTGTGTGTGTGCGTGTGTGCTTTTGCACGTGTGCAACTACTCGAGGGATCCGCTGCAATCAGCGGAGTCGAGTGAGGTGCTACACTTGTGTTCCTGGACGTGTATTTGTGTATGTGTATTACTGTGCGTGTGTGTGTCAATTCGAATGTCGGAGTGGACAGCCGCAATCTTCTCCCCAGGTCTCGGGGAGTTGAACGAGCCGTCGCACTTATGTGTTTGTGTGTGAATTTATGTCGTAGTGTGTTTGTGTGTGATATCTGTGTGTATGTGTGTGTGAAAGCGTTGCGAGTGGGTTCAATCGACTCGCCTTTTTACGGGGAGTCGATAGAGCCGTCACACGTGTGTGTACCGTAGGGTTGCAGTTTTGCTCCCCCAGGGGGTGGTAGTAAGGCGGGGGTAGGGGGTCCGAGGTGCGGTGCACGCGACACGTCCCTATAACCCTTTTCCACCCTAACTAAGCCGAAAATGATGTTATTTTTTGCCTGGCGTGCACCGTTCTATCCAAAATTGGTCTTGCTCTAATATATTAATTATTTACTTTATTAAATTTTTGAAAAATTAAGGTTAAAAATTTTGAATTTGGTTCCCGGTAGGGTTCGACCAGGCGGTCAAAACTCCAGTATACTTTTAGTATACTGGATTTGGCCTCAAAATCGCGCTAAAATGCACCGTTCCCGAGTTATCCCGCACTTTTCCCCTTTTTTCTTCCCAGGCTCCTGGAACCGTCAATATTGGTCAAAATTTTAAGATGAGTATATCAAAATGACAGGCTCGTCGAGATCTATCCCGTGAGCCTATCCGCGATGCAAAATACTGGCGGATTCTCCGACCACGTGGCACGTGGTCGAGAGAAAAAAGTTTCCAGGAGCTACAGTTTTTAAGGGAAAAATCTGGGATTGGTACCTTTAAATAGATCTCCGCGAGGCGCTTCTGATGATGTGAAGAAAGATTGGGGTCCTCGATCTTGTTCTCATGTAATTCTTGGTTAAAGTTGTTAAATCTTGTTTGTTTACTTTTTTACACTCGTAGAAATTTTTCCCCTTTATGCAGCAAAAATCTAAAACCACCGTCTTGTTCAACTTTTTGCGGCGCTTCTGATGGTAATATTGGTTTGTTCAATTTATACCCCAAACTGGGACCACGTGCCACGTGGTTTTGTGGTTTTTCTTATTTTTCTTGGAGAAAAGCTCGCGGAAAAATCTGAATTTTTCCAAAAACGTGGTCCACAATGAGGCGCACCTTTTCCAACTTTAAAATGTGGGGGTTGTCGCGAAGAATCGGGCGCCGCACGCGGCCAATTGTTGAAAAACTTCGAATAAACGGGTTTTTCCACTATAACTTGCACAATTTTTCATTAATCACAGCACGGTTTTCACTAGTGTGTAGTGCTCACTTTTCCACACACTTTGGTGTATGACACGTCACTATTCGCTCGAAAAATACCTATTTTGTGATTTTTTCAAAGCGGAGCTAACTGTTTTGTGACCGTCTAGGTCCGCGGCTCGACTGCGACTGGTTAGGTTAGGTTAGGTTAGGTTAGGTTAGGTTAGGTTAGGTTAGGTTAGGTTAGGTTAAGGGCCTCATAGCCAAACGGCTTTGTATGTGACCGTGGTGGGTGTGAGGTTCCGGGTTCGATTCCCGGTCCGAGTGTAAATTTATATTTATTCTCGGCCTTTGGTAGGGCTGTACGGTGCCGGGCGAGTGTTTAAACCGTACATAGTGGGCACAGTTGAGATTCTATAGTGTGCAGTGGGCACCCAACTATATCGATACTCCTGTGTGAGGATGGCAATTACAAGTGGTTAAGTAATTCAACATTCCTTTTAAGGGCCTCATAGCCAAGCGGCTTTGTATGTGACCGTGGTGGGTGTGAGGTTCCGGGTTCGATTCCCGGTCCGAGTGTAAATTTATATTTATTCTCGGCCTTTGGTAGGGCTGTACGGTGCCGGGCGAGTGCTTAAACCGTACATAGTGGGCACAGTTGAGATTCTATAGTGTGCAGTGGGCACCCAACTATATCGATACTCCTGTGTAGGCTTAGAACGTAGCAATACGCTCTAGGCCGAGGGTGGCAATTACAAGTGGTTAGTAATTGGACATTCCTTTTTAAGGGCCTCATAGCCAAACGGCTTTGTATGTGACCGTGGTGGGTGTGAGGTTCCGGGTTCGATTCCCGGTCCGAGTGTAAATTTATATTTATTCTCGGCCTTTGGTAGGGCTGTACGGTGCCGGGCGAGTGTTTAAACCGTACATAGTGGGCACAGTTGAGTTTCTATAGTGTGCAGTGGGCACCCAACTATATTGAGATTCCTGTGTAGGCTTAGAACGTAGCAATACGCTCTAGGCCGAGGGTGGCAATTACAAGTGGTTAAGTAATTGGACATTCCTTTTTAAAGGGCCTCATAGCCAAGCGGCTTTGTATGTGACCGTGGTGGGTGTGAGGTTCCGGGTTCGATTCCCGGTCCGAGTGTAAATTTATATTTATTCTCGGCCTTTGGTAGGGCTGTACGGTGCCGGGCGAGTGCTTAAACCGTACATAGTGGGCACAGTTGAGATTCTATAGTGTGCAGTGGGCACCCAACTATATCGATACTCCTGTGTAGGCTTAGAACGTAGCAATACGCTCTAGGCCGAGGGTGGCAATTACAAGTGGTTAAGTAATTGGACATTCCTTTTAAGGGCCTCATAGCCAAACGGCTTTGTATGTGACCGTGGTGGGTGTGAGGTTCCGGGTTCGATTCCCGGTCCGAGTGTAAATTTATATTTATTCTCGGCCTTTGGTAGGGCTGTACGGTGCCGGGCGAGTGTTTAAACCGTACATAGTGGGCACAGTTGAGATTCTATAGTGTGCAGTGGGCACCCAACTATATCGATACTCCTGTGTGAGGATGGCAATTACAAGTGGTTAAGTAATTCAACATTCCTTTTAAGGGCCTCATAGCCAAACGGCTTTGTATGTGACCGTGGTGGGTGTGAGGTTCCGGGTTCGATTCCCGGTCCGAGTGTAAATTTATATTTATTCTCGGCCTTTGGTAGGGCTGTACGGTGCCGGGCGAGTGTTTAAACCGTACATAGTGGGCACAGTTGAGATTCTATAGTGTGCAGTGGGCACCCAACTATATCGATACTCCTGTGTGAGGATGGCAATTACAAGTGGTTAAGTAATTCAACATTCCTTTTTAAGGGCCTCATAGCCAAACGGCTTTGTATGTGACCGTGGTGGGTGTGAGGTTCCGGGTTCGATTCCCGGTCCGAGTGTAAATTTATATTTATTCTCGGCCTTTGGTAGGGCTGTACGGTGCCGGGCGAGTGCTTAAACCGTACATAGTGGGCACAGTTGAGATTCTATAGTGTGCAGTGGGCACCCAACTATATCGATACTCCTGTGTAGGCTTAGAACGTAGCAATACGCTCTAGGCCGAGGGTGGCAATTACAAGTGGTTAGTAATTGGACATTCCTTTTTAAGGGCCTCATAGCCAAGCGGCTTTGTATGTGACCGTGGTGGGTGTGAGGTTCCGGGTTCGATTCCCGGTCCGAGTGTAAATTTATATTTATTCTCGGCCTTTGGTAGGGCTGTACGGTGCCGGGCGAGTGCTTAAACCGTACATAGTGGGCACAGTTGAGATTCTATAGTGTGCAGTGGGCACCCAACTATATCGATACTCCTGTGTAGGCTTAGAACGTAGCAATACGCTCTAGGCCGAGGGTGGCAATTACAAGTGGTTAGTAATTGGACATTCCTTTTTAAGGGCCTCATAGCCAAGCGGCTTTGTATGTGACCGTGGTGGGTGTGAGGTTCCGGGTTCGATTCCCGGTCCGAGTGTAAATTTATATTTATTCTCGGCCTTTGGTAGGGCTGTACGGTGCCGGGCGAGTGTTTAAACCGTACATAGTGGGCACAGTTGAGATTCTATAGTGTGCAGTGGGCACCCAACTATATCGATACTCCTGTGTAGGCTTAGAACGTAGCAATACGCTCTAGGCCGAGGGTGGCAATTACAAGTGGTTAAGTAATTGGACATTCCTTTTTAAAGGGCCTCATAGCCAAGCGGCTTTGTATGTGACCGTGGTGGGTGTGAGGTTCCGGGTTCGATTCCCGGTCCGAGTGTAAATTTATATTTATTCTCGGCCTTTGGTAGGGCTGTACGGTGCCGGGCGAGTGTTTAAACCGTACATAGTGGGCACAGTTGAGATTCTATAGTGTGCAGTGGGCACCCAACTATATCGATACTCCTGTGTAGGCTTAGAACGTAGCAATACGCTCTAGGCCGAGGGTGGCAATTACAAGTGGTTAAGTAATTGGACATTCCTTTTAAGGGCCTCATAGCCAAGCGGCTTTGTATGTGACCGTGGTGGGTGTGAGGTTCCGGGTTCGATTCCCGGTCCGAGTGTAAATTTATATTTATTCTCGGCCTTTGGTAGGGCTGTACGGTGCCGGGCGAGTGTTTAAACCGTACATAGTGGGCACAGTTGAGATTCTATAGTGTGCAGTGGGCACCCAACTATATCGATACTCCTGTGTAGGCTTAGAACGTAGCAATACGCTCCAGGCCGAGGGTGGCAATTACAAGTGGTTAAGTAATTGGACATTCCTTTTTAAGGGCCTCATAGCCAAGCGGCTTTGTATGTGACCGTGGTGGGTGTGAGGTTCCGGGTTCGATTCCCGGTCCGAGTGTAAATTTATATTTATTCTCGGCCTTTGGTAGGGCTGTACGGTGCCGGGCGAGTGTTTAAACCGTACATAGTGGGCACAGTTGAGATTCTATAGTGTGCAGTGGGCACCCAACTATATCGATACTCCTGTGTAGGCTTAGAACGTAGCAATACGCTCTAGGCCGAGGGTGGCAATTACAAGTGGTTAAGTAATTGGACATTCCTTTTTATAAAGGGCCTCATAGCCAAGCGGCTTTGTATGTGACCGTGGTGGGTGTGAGGTTCCGGGTTCGATTCCCGGTCCGAGTGTAAATTTATATTTATTCTCGGCCTTTGGTAGGGCTGTACGGTGCCGGGCGAGTGCTTAAACCGTACATAGTGGGCACAGTTGAGATTCTATAGTGTGCAGTGGGCACCCAACTATATCGATACTCCTGTGTAGGCTTAGAACGTAGCAATACGCTCTAGGCCGAGGGTGGCAATTACAAGTGGTTAAGTAATTGGACATTCCTTTTTTTAAGGGCCTCATAGCCAAGCGGCTTTGTATGTGACCGTGGTGGGTGTGAGGTTCCGGGTTCGATTCCCGGTCCGAGTGTAAATTTATATTTATTCTCGGCCTTTGGTAGGGCTGTACGGTGCCGGGCGAGTGCTTAAACCGTACATAGTGGGCACAGTTGAGATTCTATAGTGTGCAGTGGGCACCCAACTATATCGATACTCCTGTGTAGGCTTAGAACGTAGCAATACGCTCTAGGCCGAGGGTGGCAATTACAAGTGGTTAGTAATTGGACATTCCTTTTTTAAGGGCCTCATAGCCAAGCGGCTTTGTATGTGACCGTGGTGGGTGTGAGGTTCCGGGTTCGATTCCCGGTCCGAGTGTAAATTTATATTTATTCTCGGCCTTTGGTAGGGCTGTACGGTGCCGGGCGAGTGCTTAAACCGTACATAGTGGGCACAGTTGAGATTCTATAGTGTGCAGTGGGCACCCAACTATATCGATACTCCTGTGTAGGCTTAGAACGTAGCAATACGCTCTAGGCCGAGGGTGGCAATTACAAGTGGTTAGTAATTGGACATTCCTTTTTAAGGGCCTCATAGCCAAGCGGCTTTGTATGTGACCGTGGTGGGTGTGAGGTTCCGGGTTCGATTCCCGGTCCGAGTGTAAATTTATATTTATTCTCGGCCTTTGGTAGGGCTGTACGGTGCCGGGCGAGTGCTTAAACCGTACATAGTGGGCACAGTTGAGATTCTATAGTGTGCAGTGGGCACCCAACTATATCGATACTCCTGTGTAGGCTTAGAACGTAGCAATACGCTCTAGGCCGAGGGTGGCAATTACAAGTGGTTAAGTAATTGGACATTCCTTTTTAAGGGCCTCATAGCCAAGCGGCTTTGTATGTGACCGTGGTGGGTGTGAGGTTCCGGGTTCGATTCCCGGTCCGAGTGTAAATTTATATTTATTCTCGGCCTTTGGTAGGGCTGTACGGTGCCGGGCGAGTGTTTAAACCGTACATAGTGGGCACAGTTGAGATTCTATAGTGTGCAGTGGGCACCCAACTATATCGATACTCCTGTGTAGGCTTAGAACGTAGCAATACGCTCTAGGCCGAGGGTGGCAATTACAAGTGGTTAGTAATTGGACATTCCTTTTTAAGGGCCTCATAGCCAAACGGCTTTGTATGTGACCGTGGTGGGTGTGAGGTTCCGGGTTCGATTCCCGGTCCGAGTGTAAATTTATATTTATTCTCGGCCTTTGGTAGGGCTGTACGGTGCCGGGCGAGTGTTTAAACCGTACATAGTGGGCACAGTTGAGTTTCTATAGTGTGCAGTGGGCACCCAACTATATTGAGATTCCTGTGTAGGCTTAGAACGTAGCAATACGCTCTAGGCCGAGGGTGGCAATTACAAGTGGTTAAGTAATTGGACATTCCTTTTTAAGGGCCTCATAGCCAAGCGGCTTTGTATGTGACCGTGGTGGGTGTGAGGTTCCGGGTTCGATTCCCGGTCCGAGTGTAAATTTATATTTATTCTCGGCCTTTGGTAGGGCTGTACGGTGCCGGGCGAGTGTTTAAACCGTACATAGTGGGCACAGTTGAGATTCTATAGTGTGCAGTGGGCACCCAACTATATCGATACTCCTGTGTAGGCTTAGAACGTAGCAATACGCTCTAGGCCGAGGGTGGCAATTACAAGTGGTTAGTAATTGGACATTCCTTTTTTGGCCCTAAGTGGCCTGTATCGTCTCAAGTGTGAGACGAGAGCAGATGGCCGATGGGCCGAATTGGTCGGACCAGCGAGGAGGCAAGCCAGGGAGGACACCTTTAATAGGTGGGCCAATGATCTGGCTATGCCAAGAGCGGGTTTAAGAACAGTGGAGGCGATTCGCCCATTTTTACGGGAATGGGTGAATCGTCCGGGTGGGGCTGTGTCCTTTCGGATGGCGCAGATGCTGTCCGGGCATGGGTGCTTCGGACGGTTTCTGCACAAGGTAGCGGGACGGGAAATCCATCCCATCTGCCACCATTGTGGCGCCCCGGAGGACACGGCGGAGCACACCCTGGCTGAATGTGCCACTTGGTCGAGGCAACGCCACGACCTAGTGTCGGTCATCGGGACGGACCTCTCGCTACCGAGCGTTGTTGCAGCAATGCTTGGTAGCCAAGAGGCATGGCGAGCGGTAGCTTTCTTCTGTGAGCGCGTTTTGCTGCAGAAGGAGGCTGCTGAGCGTCAGCGGGAGGTGTGTGGCGATGGCCGGAGGGGTTGTGCTCGGCGAAGGCGTGGCGTGGGCGCGGGGGCTGGACGCGAAGAGCGTACGCCCAACAGCGTTCAGCTGCGCCGTCGTTGAGCCCTTATGCGGACATATTCGCCTGAATTCCCTGGGTTGAATGCCTTGTGCGACCCCCGGGGAATTCAATGCGGTGCCAGATGTCATTCATTCAGAATGGATGTGTCTGGCACTGCAGGTGATATGGAGGGCCTAGGAGGAATTTTTAGTGGGTCGGGTTTCTCCCCTCTGGTTAGCAGAGGGATAAGAGATAACCATCCCCACAGTCCCCGCGGTAGCGACTGCATACGCCCGCGGGCCTGCAATTGTGCATTTTAACCTCCTTCATAAAAAAAAAAAAAAAAAAAAAAAAAAAAAGGTTAGGTTAGGTTAGGTTAGGTTAGGTTAGGTTAGGTTAGGTTAGGTTAGGTTAGGTTAGGTTAGGTTAGGTTAGGTTAGGTTAGGTTAGGTTAGGTTAGGTTAGGTTAGGTTAGGTTAGGTTAGGTTAGGTTAGGTTAGGTTAGGTTAGGTTAGGTTAGGTTAGGTTAGGTTAGGTTAGGTTAGGTTAGGTTAGGTTAGGTTAGGTTAGGTTAGGTTAGGTTAGGTTAGGTTAGGTTAGGTTAGGTTAGGTTAGGTTAGGTTAGGTTAGGTTAGGTTAGGTTAGGTTAGGTTAGGTTAGGTTAGGTTAGGTTAGGTTAGGTTAGGTTAGGTTAGGTTAGGTTAGGTTAGGTTAGGTTAGGTTAGGTTAGGTTAGGTTAGGTTAGGTTAGGTTAGGTTAGGTTAGGTTAGGTTAGGTTGAAGTGTAATAAGGATCAAATCTTAGATTTTTTCCGGGTGGGGCTGTGTCCTTTCGGATGGCGCAGATGCTGTCCGGGCATGGGTGCTTCGGACGGTTTCTGCACAAGGTAGCGGGACGGGAAATCCATCCCATCTGCCACCATTGTGGCGCCCCGGAGGACACGGCGGAGCACACCCTGGCTGAATGTGCCACTTGGTCGAGGCAACGCCACGACCTAGTGTCGGTCATCGGGACGGACCTCTCGCTACCGAGCGTTGTTGCAGCAATGCTTGGTAGCCAAGAGGCATGGCGAGCGGTAGCTTTCTTCTGTGAGCGCGTTTTGCTGCAGAAGGAGGCTGCTGAGCGTCAGCGGGAGGTGTGTGGCGATGGCCGGAGGGGTTGTGCTCGGCGAAGGCGTGGCGTGGGCGCGGGGGCTGGACGCGAAGAGCGTACGCCCAACAGCGTTCAGCTGCGCCGTCGTTGAGCCCTTATGCGGACATATTCGCCTGAATTCCCTGGGTTGAATGCCTTGTGCGACCCCCGGGGAATTCAATGCGGTGCCAGATGTCATTCATTCAGAATGGATGTGTCTGGCACTGCAGGTGATATGGAGGGCCTAGGAGGAATTTTTAGTGGGTCGGGTTTCTCCCCTCTGGTTAGCAGAGGGATAAGAGATAACCATCCCCACAGTCCCCGCGGTAGCGACTGCATACGCCCGCGGGCCTGCAATTGTGCATTTTAACCTCCTTCATAAAAAAAAAAAAAAAAAAAAAAGGTTAGGTTAGGTTAGGTTAGGTTAGGTTAGGTTAGGTTAGGTTAGGTTTTTTTTTTTTTTTTTTTTTTTTTTTTTTTTTTTTTTCCTTTTAATTGTTAGTAGGCCTACCATCCCCGGCGACTAACGCCCCGGGGCCGAGGAAGCTAAGCTAAATACTGCTTGAAGTCTTTATTAAAGTAAAACAAATATATACAGTGGTTGTGGATTAGGTGGTTGAGGGTTGGTTTTGCTATTTGATACAATTCTTTTCCCTCAACCACCTGAACAGAGTCCACGTCTTAAAACTAGTAATTATATAAAAAAAAGTGAAAGTGAAATATTAACAGGTTATTTTGTGCTTAAATAAGTAGGTTGATACAATAAAATTTTTAACAACAAAGTAGTAGATAAAAGTGGTTATATAATTATTAAAGTAACAGTTATGTTTATTATTATATAGGTATTAGGGATTAAACGCGGGTAGGTTGTTGAGGGTCGGTTCTGCTATTAGATACAATAACCTTCCCTCAGCCGCCCAATTTAAGTCCGCTTCCTAATACCTACATTAAACATAACACAAACAAAATTTAGAACTAAAGTAAAATAAAAATGTAAAAATACACACTGGAATGAATAAGACAGTTGTTATAAAATTAAGTTTAAACAGATAGGCTTTAATACTGAGCCTGTAAATGACTGTGCTGGTGTTAGGAGTTGGACACGGGTAGGTTGTTGAGGGTCGGTTCTGCTATTAGATACAATAACCTTCCCTCAGTCGCCCAATTTAAGTCCGCTTCCTAACACCAACATTAAACATGACACAGACAAAATTTAGAATTAAAGTAAAAAATATAAAAATGTAAAAATACACAATGGAATGGAATAAAACAGTTGTTATAAGATTAAGTTTAAACAGATAGGCTTTAATAATGTGCCTGTAAATGACCATGATGGTGTTTGGAGTTGGAGTTGGACACGGGTAGGTTGTTGAGGGTCGGTTCTGCTATTAGATACAATAACCTTCCCTCAGCCGCCCAATTTAAGTCCGCTTCCTAACACCAACATTAAGCATAACACAAACAAAATTTGGAGTTAAAGTAAAATAAAAATGTAAAAATACACAATGAAATGGAATAAAACAGTTGTTATAAAATTGAGTTTAAACAGATAGGCTTTAATAATGTGCCTGTAAATGACTGTGCTGGTGTTTGGAGTTGGACACGGGTAGGTTGTTGAGGGTCGGTTCTGCTATTAGATACAATAACCTTCCCTCAGCCGCCCAATTTAAGTCCGCTTCCTAACACCAACATTAAACATAACACAAACAAAATTTGGAGTTAAAGAAAGATAAAAATGTAAAAATATACAGTGGAATGGAATAAAACAGTTGTTATAAAATTAAGTTTAAACAGATAGGCTTTAATAATGTGCCTGTAAATGACTATGTTGGGGTTTGGAGTTGGACACGGGTAGGTTGTTGAGGGTCGGCTCTGCTATTAGATACAATAACCGACCCTCAGCCGTCCGGTTTAAGCCCGCTTCTTAACACCAACACAATATAATGTTACAAAGAAAAAATTTACAATATTAAACATAAAAAGTTTTACATTTACACATACAGTTGATACAAGGTTAAACTCAAACAGGGATCTATAGTGAATTGTGTTTGTATATATTAAACCTAGTAATAGAATAATCCGTAACTAGTTACACAAACGAGATTACAAATGAAGTGAAGTAGAGTTAAAATTATAGTTGAACAAGAATACACAATGAAATGTTATTAAACTTATAGTATAAAAAAAAAAAAAGATATATAGAAATGGGATCAATATAATTAATTATGTTTAGTACAAATGATATTTACACAGTAAAGTGGGATTAGAATTTCCTATTTAATGAAAAATAGTGGGAATAAATTTGTGATTAAGGTCTAACATCAGTTAGTGGTAGTTAGTAATTGAATCGAAGTTAAGTTAAATATTAAATGTTGGGTATTATAATTGTAAAAGAGTAAAAGGTAATATATGAATAGAAGTAACTTTATACATTTTGTACGGGTGAGGGTGGATTACTTGCAGATTAATTATTAAGTGTGAGTATAAGATATAAAATATCTTTGTTAGCTTTGATAGAGCACACGAGGTTTGGGAAGGGTTGTGTTGTTTAATAAGGGGTAGGGATTGTGGTTGTTTTCGTGTTTTAGTGTAGGTAACCTAGAGGAGGTGCAGCGTGTAAAGGTCGTTGTGAATTTTGTCGTTTTCGATTTTAAAGGAGGTTTTGTATAGGTAGACAAATGCCCCAGTGAAAGTGCTGCGCGTTGAGGTCGCTGTTAATGTTAGTGTTTGATTCAGAGTGTAATTGTGTTGTTTAATGTGAAATTAGTGTTTTGTGTATGTTTTAGATGTAGTTAATTTTTGCCTCGACGCGGGCACGCATGGCTGTAACTTTGGGGCATTTGTCGGAGTCGGCGCGGTGTAGAGTGCCGGTGTTAGTGTTGAATTGTTTGTTGTGTTCGGCGCAATTGGTGCAGTTGTGTACTTCGGCCTTGCACTCCGCTGTCGGATGGTGAGCGGAGCACTTGGCGCATGTGGGTGTGGTGTTGGGGCAGCGGCTCTTTGTGTGTCCGAAATTTAGGCAGTTTTGACACTGCCTAAATGGGGAGAAGTTGTCACTGTGGACCCGCTGCATCCCTATGTTGACTCTGCCTAGATCGGCGAACGCATTCCAGGCAGAGGGTGTTGTGTTTAGAACCACGTTGTACAGTGTAGTGTTTCTGTTGTTGGCAATGAATTTTATAGTGAATGTGTGCTTAGTTAGTGTGATGTTTTGGTCTTTTATTGTTTTAATGAGTTCAAATTCGGGTATTGTTTTCCTTATACCTTTAAGTATTATCATCGGATCAATCCGTTTTTCCTCCTGTGTTTTGATGTTTGCGTTGTTTTGTAATTGTGTAACAGTGTGCTTTTTATGCTCGTCTTTTTCAAAGACGAGTTTGATTTTGTGTTTGGAGAGCGGAGTTACCTTTAAAGGGGCGTATCCGCCCTGTCGGAAGTTAACTGTTTTGCTAATTTGTGTAAGTAACTGTTCTGCTGTGTTGAGACCCTCTCCGGACACGATGATGGAAGGCCCTGCAGGGGGTTTGGGCGTGGCGGCGGCCTTAGCGTAGGATTGATGAGTCTTATGCGGGTCCGCCGACACTGGTTGTATCTCCGGCGGCGCGGGTTTAGGGGATGCCTTAATAACCCTGGTGTGTTCCTGCAAGGCCTTATTCGATTCATCGAGTAACCGAGAGTGGGCCTCGAGTTTGTCTAATAGTTGTTGTTGTGTGGTGTCTTTAGTTGGTGTAACTGTTGTATTGGTGGCCTGTGTCGTGAGGGGTTTGGGAGGGGAGGGGGTGGAGGGGTCGAGCATGGCGATGACTCCAAAGAGGCCGTTTATTGCCTCTGTGATCGAGGTTTTGAGATCACCCTTTAGGTTGCGGGAGGCTAATACTGCGTCCAAGCCTTTCTTTCTATAGTCTCTCGCCATCTCTATGTATGTAGACTCCGCAGGGGGAGTTGTGCGGGTGAAAGACGGGCTCAGAGTGTCCACTAGGGACCGCCTGGCGGCTGCTGTGGTCATGTAAGGTGACGGAATGTCAGATTTGGATGTTTTGGGAGGGGTTCTGGGTAACATGTCTGCGAAGGGGGGTGAGGGGGGGCTGAAATGTGGACAGGTGTACTCACCTCTTCGAGCTGAGTCGTTTGATACCCAACTCGAGGGGGTGGGGGTAGGGGGGAAGATTTTGGCGCGGTGGGGGGGGAAAACCTATATTGTGGGGTGGAGGGGGGTTTGCGAAAGGAACCGTATACGCTATCAAATAGAACTCGCCGAGCCGGTTTAAATGAGCCCAAGCTCGACGGGTTTAGGATGAAAATTTGAAAATATTAAAATTTTTAAATATGGGGCTGGTAATCCACCCTACCTTATATTTGGGAGCAGGATTGCTCAGCGGCTGTTGCTCGTAGGGCAGAGGTGCTTGTAGTTTTCGACTTGCCCTCGGTGAGGACAATCCAGTGGTTTTGGTACTGGAGCTGTTCCAGCTGGTCACCAGACAATCTGGTGTTCAGTTGGGCAGGTGAAAAAGTGTGATGTGCGGTTTGGTGCTGGTCCGATGCTATCTTGTGCGGGCTATAAGATGGTGGTAGATTCCGATTTTTCGGAGGTGTGGATCCCCTGGAAACCCTGGATTCCAACCTATTCCTGGTCGAAATTCCTGAACTACTGGGCGAATATTGTTGATATTGGTGTCAGTCTGTAGGTTATTTCCTGTACTTTGTCCTTATCGTAATTTTGATTTGGTGTTCTAATGTTTGGGGGTGGTTAAACCCAAAAAACGGTTTTCCCTTGGTCCGAGAGGATATTTCTGGTCCGATTTTGTCGAGTGATGTGTCAAAAGATACCTTTCCGTCTAGCGCTTCTATTGAATGTAAAAAATGGTTCCTATCTTTAGGGGCTGCAGGCTGGGCGATAAAACCCCTGGTTTGGTCTCTAATAAATCAGCCCTTATTCCAAAAATTTAAAATTGGGTATTAAACGAAAGCCCTTACGGAGTACAATCTATTGGAGCTATAAAAACATGTGGTTGTCGATCCAAATTAAAAGTTATTCACCTTTTTAGTGTTTTTGCTCCAGATTATCTTCAATTTTGAGTCCTTAACCTCAAATTTTATGTCGAAATGTAGAGCTTAATTAGCTCTACAACACAGCACTATTTTTTGATTTTTAAAGTTATAAACACTATTTTTAAAATGGAAAAAACGGAAAATTTTAAAGTTTTTTGAAAAAATAAAATAGAAAACGTAAACTTAAAAAACTGAATTTTACACTAAAAGATAGATCGCGATAGCGCGCATCTAACGATATGTAACACTTCACTAATATCACACGAAATACCACTTTTTTGATTTTTTTAAACTTTTTAAGGCGCGGAGCGACGTGGATTTTGACTGTTTCGGGTGGCGTTTGGACGCGGACTGTTAGGTTAGGTTAGGTTAGGTTAGGTTAGGTTAGGTTAGGTTAGGTTAGGTTAGGTTAGGTTAGGTTAGGTTAGGTTAGGTTAGGTTAGGTTAGGTTAGGTTAGGTTAGGTTAGGTTAGGTTAGGTTAGGTTAGGTTAGGTTAGGTTAGGTTAGGTTAGGTTAGGTTAGGTTAGGTTAGGTTAGGTTAGGTTAGGTTAGGTTAGGTTAGGTTAGGTTAGGTTAGGTTAGGTTAGGTTAGGTTAGGTTAGGTTAGGTTAGGTTAGGTTAGGTTAGGTTAGGTTAGGTTAGGTTAGGTTAGGTTAGGTTAGGTTAGGTTAGGTTAGGTTAGGTTAGGTTAGGTTAGGTTAGGTTAGGTTAGGTTAGGTTAGGTTAGGTTAGGTTAGGTTAGGTTAGGTTAGGTTAGGTTAGGTTAGGTTAGGTTAGGTTAGGTTAGGTTAGGTTAGGTTAGGTTAGGTTAGGTTAGGTTAGGTTAGGTTAGGTTAGGTTAGGTTAGGTTAGGTTAGGTTAGGTTAGGTTAGGTTAGGTTAGGTTAGGTTAGGTTAGGTTAGGTTAGGTTAGGTTAGGTTAGGTTAGGTTAGGTTAGGTTAGGTTAGGTTAGGTTAGGTTAGGTTAGGTTAGGTTAGGTTAGGTTAGGTTAGGTTAGGTTAGGTTAGGTTAGGTTAGGTTAGGTTAGGTTAGGTTAGGTTAGGTTAGGTTAGGTTAGGTTAGGTTAGGTTAGGTTAGGTTAGGTTAGGTTAGGTTAGGTTAGGTTAGGTTAGGTTAGGTTAGGTTAGGTTAGGTTAGGTTAGGTTAGGTTAGGTTAGGTTAGGTTAGGTTAGGTTAGGTTAGGTTAGGTTAGGTTAGGTTAGGTTAGGTTAGGTTAGGTTAGGTTAGGTTAGGTTAGGTTAGGTTAGGTTAGGTTAGGTTAGGTTAGGTTAGGTTAGGTTAGGTTAGGTTAGGTTAGGTTAGGTTAGGTTAGGTTAGGTTAGGTTAGGTTAGGTTAGGTTAGGTTAGGTTAGGTTAGGTTAGGTTAGGTTAGGTTAGGTTAGGTTAGGTTAGGTTAGGTTAGGTTAGGTTAGGTTAGGTTAGGTTAGGTTAGGTTAGGTTAGGTTAGGTTAGGTTAGGTTAGGTTAGGTTAGGTTAGGTTAGGTTAGGTTAGGTTAGGTTAGGTTAGGTTAGGTTAGGTTAGGTTAGGTTAGGTTAGGTTAGGTTAGGTTAGGTTAGGTTAGGTTAGGTTAGGTTAGGTTAGGTTAGGTTAGGTTAGGTTAGGTTAGGTTAGGTTAGGTTAGGTTAGGTTAGGTTAGGTTAGGTTAGGTTAGGTTAGGTTAGGTTAGGTTAGGTTAGGTTAGGTTAGGTTAGGTTAGGGTTAGGTTAGGTTAGGTTAGGTTAGGTTAGGTTAGGTTAGGTTAGGTTAGGTTAGGTTAGGTTAGGTTAGGTTAGGTTAGGTTAGGTTAGGTTAGGTTAGGTTAGGTTAGGTTAGGTTAGGTTAGGTTAGGTTAGGTTAGGTTAGGTTAGGTTAGGTTAGGTTAAGGGCCTCATAGCCAAACGGCTTTGTATGTGACCGTGGTGGGTGTGAGGTTCCGGGTTCGATTCCCGGTCCGAGTGTAAATTTATATTTATTCTCGGCCTTTGGTAGGGCTGTACGGTGCCGGGCGAGTGTTTAAACCGTACATAGTGGGCACAGTTGAGTTTCTATAGTGTGCAGTGGGCACCCAACTATATTGAGACTCCTGTGTAGGCTTAGAACGTAGCAATACGCTCTAGGCCGAGGGTGGCAATTACAAGTGGTTAAGTAATTGGACATTCCTTTTAAAGTACGCGTCGAGCTGTCGTAGCGGCAACTGCGTTTTCGTTCGCTCCGCGGCTATAAAAATCCTATGTGGGATTTTTGTGTCTGATAATTTTGTGAATGGTTTCATAAGATTCAGGAATTAATACTGATCATTTTGATGTGTGTGTGAACCTTGTAAGTTATAAACATTAATAACTACAAGGCATAAGTGAGTGGGAAATTGACCCGGTGTGTTTGTGTTGTTTTTGTCGTGACGACGTATAAGTTTTTAGAACTTATTCTATGTGTTGGATTGCAGTGACTATGTGAGTACTTTTATTTTTAAAATCGGCTCACAGAGTTGGCTAAAAAATTACTTTTAGTTTTGAGGTGGTTTTTAAACCATATTATTTCGGAGGGTGGTCTGATGACCTAGAAGAGATAACCATCGCCTTCGTCTCAATAAGGCGGTTTGATTGGTATCAACATAGTCTGGTTTGGAGCAGGGAGGGCTGAGATATTGATGTTAGCATCATTCATCATTTATGTTACAATATACGACGCCATCTTGTCGTAAATTTGGTGTCAAGTGAGGCGCTGTGACGCGTCGGTGTTGGCGGACGTCTCTCACACCGCAGTGAGTGAACGTGGAAGATTTACACCGAAGTGGATTAAGACATTATATTTAATTTTAAGTCTAATTTTAATTTTAATTTTAATTTTGATTTTAATTTTAAGTTAGAGTTAATCTTAATTTAATTTAGTTTTGTATGGTGTATTATATTATTTATATTATTTCATTGTATTCATCCATTTCATACATGCATCTTCATTGATGAGGAGGATTATGGGGAGGTTTCCGTCGTCGTCCGATAGTGACGACGATGTGCCTATTGGCACTTGTTTTAGAAAGCGGGGTCATGCTAAGAGCCCAGGGCGGGATGGGAAGGGAAGTTCTTCTCCATCTTCTCCACCTGCCAAGGGTAAGCCACCAAAAAAGGCGGCTTCTCATGTGGTGGGTTTGGAGGTGGCGCAGAGTGAGTTGCGGGATCTTGAGGCCTGGCCTCTCCCTGGAGAGGAAAAGCGTGGTGCTGGGGGCCATTCACAGGATGGGGCCTCAGCAAGCTCAGTGAAGGCTCCGGACGGGCCCCTCTCATCATGGGAGGATTACGAGGACGCAGTGGTTCTCTTGGGGGTTCCTGAGATCAAGGAGAAGTCGGCTGCCCGGGTTCACCAAATCATAGAGATTGCGGTGAAGTCGGGCAACCTTAAAGGTAAGTTTGTGCGCGACCTAAAGGTTGCGGCGAAAGATATGGGCGAGATGGTGGAGGATCTCGCCGACAGATGCCTCAGGGGGGATGAGGATAGGCGTCTCCAAAGAGACAATGTTCGCCTGAGGGCCCAGGTAAAAGACCTGGGTCTGGAGCTTGCGGCCCTTAGGAGGGATTTTAATGAACGCACTGCGCACTTTGCGCAGGCAAAGGGACACTCCGTGTCGGTGGAGGGTCCCTCCACTCCAGATGCCCTCCGTCAAATGATGGAGGGGCTATTGGACGGGGTGAGGGAGAATCTTATGGGGGATGTGATGCGGGCTGTTGGGGGCATGTTGGATGCCAAGCTTGCGGGGATTGGGGACAGGCTCCTCCCTGAGCCTGTGCTGCGTCCTCCGCTGGCGGCATCGGCCCGTAGTCAGAACCCCGAGCGTTTTGTAGAGAGGGGGGGCCCGGGGGCCCCGAATTTAACGGGGCCCCAGGGCTCAAGGACCCGTGAGGGTTCATTGGGGGGTCGGGGCACGGTGGCTCCGAATGTGGTGGGGACCCAGGGCCCCGAAGTTTTTGAGGGGAGCAGAGTCCCGGAGGCCCCAGGTCTTTTGGGGCCCCAGGGCTCTAGGGGTCCTGGTGACGGAAGCTGGGCGACCGTCACCAAAAAAAAGAAGAAGGGAAAAGGAAAGGGGAAGAAGAGTGGTTCTCCCGCTGCGCCGGTCCTTCCCCCTGTGAGTGGGGGAAGTGGCCGTGTGGGCCAGGCACAGGACCATGGAGTGGGTCACGGCGCAGGGCCCTCGGCTGGGCGGTCTGTCAGGGTGCAGCCTTCGCTCACTCCGCCGAAAACTTCCGCAGTGGTCATCACATTGCGGAGGGAGGCGGTGGAGCGGGGGGTGACGTATGCCGACGTGTTAACCAAGGCCAGAAATGGTATTAGCCTGGCTGAGATTGGTATCGCAAGTATCAGCATCCGGCTAACGGCAACGGGAGCTCGGATGCTGGAGGTGCCGGGGGTTGACAGGGAGGAGAAGGCTGATGCCCTGGCGGCTAGGCTTCGTGTGGTGCTGTCGGAGGAGGCCTTGGTGGGGAGGCCCGTCAAATGTGCGGACCTCCTTATTCGGGACCTCGACGACAGCATCACTGAGAGGGATGTGACGGAGGCGGTCGCTGCCATGGGTGGGTGCCTGGCTGAAGCGATCAAGCCAGGTAAGATTTGGAGGCGTGGGATACGGGGCTTGGGGGAGATGTTCCTCCTGTGTCCGGTCGCCGCCGCCGAGAAAGTGTGCCAAGGAAAGCTCCTCATTGGGTGGAGCTCCTGTCGGGTTGAAATCCGAGAGGATCGCCCTTTGAGGTGCTTTAAGTGCCAGGAGTTTGGTCACGTGCGGGTCACCTGTACCTCGGCGGTGGACATGGCGGAGGCGTGCTTTAGATGTGGGGTTGTAGGTCACAAGGCCCATGAGTGCAGCTCGAAAGAGCTGCATTGTGTGGTCTGCTCAGCGGCTGGGAAGCCGGCAGACCACAAAATGGGGGGTAGGGCCTGCAACCCTCCAAGGCGGAGGGGGGCCCCGTATGCCCCTGTAGCGTCCAGCACGGTGGTGGGGAATGCTCCCATGGAGGTTGGTGTAGAGCTGTCAAACAAATAAAATGTCTGACAGCCTTACTAGCCTCCTTCAGGGGAATTTAAGGCGCTCCGCTGCGGCTCAGGACTTGTTCCTGCAGTCGATGGCGGAGTGGGGGGTGATGGCGGCCGTTGTTACTGAGCCCTACTATGTGTCGCGACAGAGCTCATGGGTGGGGGACCTTCGAGGTGATGCGGCTGTGATTGCTCGGCCGCATGGACCTCCTCTCTCTCTAAGAGAGAGAGGTTCTGGGTTTGTTCTGGCTGATTGGGGGGAATGGACGTTCGTCGGAGCGTATTTTTCCCCCAATGAGCGTCTGAGCCATTTCGAGGGTTTCCTTGATGCCATGGGCCTGGCCATACGGGGGGCTCTTCCGCGGCCCCTTATCCTCATGGGAGACCTTAATGCGAGGTCTCCCACCTGGGGTGACAGGGTGTCGTGTCGGAGGGGCCCGGTTCTGGAGGAGTGGGCGGCGGAGTTGGGCCTCGTATTCTTAAACGAGGGAACGGAGCCCACCTGTGTCCGCCCACAGGGCAGTTCAAGGGTGGATGTGACCCTTGCTTCTGCGGCGGCGGCCCGGGTAACGACGGCATGGACTGTGCTGGACGGAGTGGAGACCCTATCGGATCATCGTTATATCCAGATGTGGGTCTCCACTTCGATGAGGTGGGATGTGCGGGGGCAGACTCGGATGAGATTTCCTCGCTGGTCCATAGGCCGACTGGACCGTCAGATTGCGCAGGAGGTGGCAATTGTCGAGGGGTGGTGTGCGCCCACTGGTGTTCTGGATGTAGATGAAGGAGCTGGCAGACTGAGCCTAAGTCTCCGAAGGGTGTCGGATGCGGCAATGCCCAAATGGAGGCCGCCGAAGGGGAGGAGAGCGGTCTACTGGTGGACATCGGAGATTGGCAATCTCCGAGGCGCATGTGGTGAGGCCAGAAGGGCCTACTACAGGAGCCGCCGGAGGAGGGGAGATAGCCCCAATGTCACGGAGGGCCTTCGGTTGATCTATAATGATCGCAAGAAGGCTCTCCAGGGGGCTATCTGTGAGGCAAAGGAAAGGACTCATCAGGAGATGCTTCGGGGGTTGAATGGTGATCCATGGGGGCGCCCCTACCGATCGGCTCGTAAGAGGCTGAAAGGTACGGGGATGCCTCTCGTGGAGAGTCTGGAACCGACCTTCCTGAAGCGGGTGGTGGCGGATTTGTTTCCTTTGCCTTTTGACACTATCCCTCTGAATATGGCGGCGTCTGTGGGGGATGTGGCGGGCGGAGAGGAAGGGATAGCTCCGGAAGTCTCTGATATAGAGATGGAGGCTATCCTTACCCGTCTCAAAGCCCGCAAGAAAGCACCTGGCCCGGATGGTGTGCATGCGCGTGTCCTGGCAGTAGTCCTCCCTCATATGGAGGTCTCCGTCCGGGAGTTGTACACCGCGTGTTTGCGCGGTGGTCGGTTCCCGGTGGCTTGGAAGACGGGACGACTGTGTCTCGTGCGGAAGGAGGACCGCCCGGCGGACAGTTCGGCGGCTTACCGCCCTATTGTCCTTTTGGACGAGGCGGGCAAGGCGCTGGAGTGGGTCGTGGCGTCTCGGTTGTGCCGGCACCTCTCTGTTGAGGGGCCGGATCTGAGCGAGGCACAGTACGGCTTTCGGGCGGGTCGGTCGACGCTAGATGCTCTTCGGGACCTGAGGTCTCACACCGGTGGGGTGGTTAGCGGGGGTGGAAGGGCATTGGCAGTATCATTAGATATTGCCAATGCCTTCAATAGTCTCCCTTTTGGCGTGGTTGGAGAGGCCCTTGAATTTTTTGAGGTCCCTCTGTATCTGCGCCGGATAGTGGGGGACTATTTTGCGGAGAGACGGATCGTGTACTCCAATAGAGAGGGCACGGTCTGTTACCACCCTGTGCGGTGTGGGGTACCTCAAGGCTCGGTCCTAGGGCCACTCCTGTGGGACATGGCTTACGATTGGGTATTGCGGGGCGCGCTTCTGCCAGGATTGCGCGTCTTCTGCTATGCAGACGATACCCTCGTAGTGGCCAGTGGGGCAAGCTATGGGGAGGTGGCTCGACTTGCAACGGTTGGCACCTCCCTTACTGTTAGACGGATAGGGGCCCTGGGACTTAGGGTGTCTCTCGATAAGACGGACGCCCTATTGTTCCATGGCCCTAGGAATGGTCCACCTCCTGGGGCGGTCCTGATGGTGGAAGGAGTAAGGGTTCCGGTGTCGTCCAAGATGAAATACCTTGGTCTCGTCTTGGACGGTCGCTGGAACTTTGAGGCCCACTTTAAGGCTCTCGGGGGGAAGTTAGTGGGGGCAGCGGGGGCGCTAGCAAGGCTTCTGCCTAATATTGGGGGCCCTCAGCAGAGTGTACGGAGGCTGTACTGCGGTGTCATACGCAGT
>NC_062250.1:12194894-12198241 GCF_905475465.1 Pieris napi | reverse complement strand
GCAAAAAACACCAAAAATAAAGGATTTTCCCCACCAGCAAGCGGCCCCACAACACACAATTAATTTAATATGTCTATAAGATGCGCTAGACGGAAAGGTATCTTTTGACATATCTCACTACAAAATCGGACCAGAAATATCCTCTCGGACCAAGGGAAAACCGTTTTTTTGGGGTTAACCACCCCCAAAACATCAGAACACCAAATTCAAATTACGATAAGGACAAAGTACAGAAAATAACCTACCGACTGACACCAATATCATCAATATTCGCCCAGTAATTCAGGAACCACGACCAGGAATAGCTTGGAATCCAGGGTTTCCAGGGGATCCACACCTCCGAAAAATCGGAATCTACCACCATCTTATAGCCCGCACAAGATTCCATCGGATTAGTTCCAAACCGCACATCACACTTTTTCACCTGCCCAACTGGACACCAAGTCATCAGGCGACCAGCTGGAACAGCTCCTGCTCCAACACCAACAACTTGTCCTCTCCGGGGGCAGCCAGAAAACACCTATCACCACTACATTACGAGCAACAGCTGGCGAGCAATCCTGGTCCTTAACACAAGGTAGGGTGGATTACCAGCCCCATAATTATAAATTTTTTAACATTTTCAAATTTTTATCTTAAACCCGTCGAGCTTGGGCTTATTTAAACCGGCTCGGCGAGTTCTATTTGATAGTTTACATTGTTCCTCTCACAAACCCCCCCTCCACCCCACAATATAGGTTTTTACCCCCCCACCGCGACAAAATCTTCCCCCCCACCCCCCACCCCCCTCGAGTTGGGTATCAAACGACTCAGCTCGAAGAGGTGAAACACACCTGTCCATATTTCAGCCCCCCCCTCACCCCCCCTTCGCAGACATGTTACCCAGAAACCCCTCCCAAATCATCCAAATCCGACATTCTGTCACCTCACACGACCACAGCAGCTGCCAGGCGGTCCCTAGTGGGACACCCTGAGCCCGTCCTTCGCCCGTTCAGCTCCCCCTGCGGAGTCTACATACATAGAGATGGCGAGAGACTATAGAAAGAAAGGCTTGGACGCAGTAGTAGCCTCTCCGCAACCTAAAGGGGTGATCTCAAAACCTCGATCACAGAGGCAATAAACGGCCTCTTTGGAGTCATCGCCATGCTCGACCCCTCCACCCCCTCCCCTCCCAAAACCCCTCACGACACAGGCCACCAATACAAACAGTTACACCAACTAAAGACACCACACAACAACAACTGTTAGACAAACTCGAGGCCCACTCTCGGTTACTCGATGAATCGAATAAGGCCTTGCAGGAACACACCAGGGTTATTAAGGCATCCCCTAAACCCGCGCCGCCGGAGATACAACCAGTGTCGGCGGACCCGCATAAGACTCATCAATCCTACGCTAAGGCCGCCGCCACGCCCAAACCCCCTGCAGGGCCTTCCATCATCGTGTCCGGAGAGGGTCTCGACACAACAGAACAGATACTGACACAAATCAGTAGAACCGTTAATTTTCAGAGAGGGCGGATACGCCCCTTTAAAGGTCACCCCGCTTTCAAAACACAAAATTAAACTCGTTTTCGAAAGAGAAGAGCACAAACTACACACACTTACACGACTACAAAATAACACAAAAAATAAAACACTCAAGAGGAAAAGCGCTTAGACCCAATGATTATACTAAAAGGCATAAAGAAAACAATTCCCGAGTTTGAACTCACTAAAACAATAAAAGACCAAAACATCACACTAGCTAATCACACATTCACTATAAAATTCATTGCTAACAACAGAAACACTACACTGTACAACGCGGTTCTAAACACAACACCCTCTGCCTGGAAGGCGTTTCGCCGACCTAGGCAGAGTTAACATAGGGATGCAGCGGGTCCATAGTGACAACTTCTCACCATTTAGGCAGTGTCAAAACTGCCTAAATTTCGGACACACAAAGAGCCGCTGCCCCAATACCACACCCACATGCGCCAAGTGCTCCGCTCACCATCCTACAGCGGAGTGCAAGGCTGAAGTACACAACTGCACCAATTGCGCCGAACATAACAAACAATTCAACACCAACACCGGCACTCTACACCGCGCCGACTCAGACAAATGCCCCAAAAGTTACAGCCATGCGTGCCCGCGTTGAGGCAAAAATTAACTACATCTAAAACATACACAAAACACTAATTTCACATTAAACAACACAATTACACTCTGAATCAAACACTTACATTAAACAGCGACCTCAACGCGCAGCACTTTCACTGGAGCATTTGTCTGCCTACACAAAACCTCTTACAAACTAAAAACGATTAAAATTCACGACGACCTTTACACGCTGCACCTCCTCTAGGGCACCTATATCCACAACAAAAACACAAAAACATCCACAATCCTTTACCCCTTATTAAACAACACAACCCTTCCCAACCTTGTGTGCTCTATCAAAGCTTACAATGATATTTTTATATTTTACATTCTCAATCAATAATTAATTTGCAAATAATCCACCCTCACCCCTACAAAAATACAAAAAATGTATAAAGTTACCTCTATTCATCTATTACCTTTTACACTTTTTACAACTATAATACCCACTATCTTAACTATACTATTTAACTTCGATTCAAGTATCAACTACTACTAACCTATGTTTAGACTATAATCTCAACTTTATTCATTTTATTTTTCATTAAACAATAAATTTAATTCCTACTTTACTGCATTAATACCATTTGTACTAAACAAATTGACTCGATTCTAATTTTACTATTAGTTCAATTCTATTTCATTGTATATTTTTTATTTTACTATAATCTCAACTCTATTTCACTGTACGACTAATACCATTTGTATAACTAATTACAGATCATTTTTAGTCTCGATCTGTAAACTAGTTACGGTTTATTTCACTACTAGGTTTAATATATACATGCACAATTCACTATAGCTTATCTCTGATTAAATTTAACCTTGTATTAACTGTAAATATAAAAAAACTTTCCTATGTTTAATAAATGTAAAAACTTTTCTGTGTAATATTAAAAGGCTTGTGTTAAGAAGAGGGCTTAAACTGGGAGGCTGAGGGGTCGGTTATTGTATCCTATAGCAGAATCGACCCCCAACAACCTACCCGTGTCCAACTCTAAACACCTGCATAATTATCAGCCCAATTAATTATAGCTCATCCTTGCTTAAATTTAGCATTATATCAACGGTATGGGTAAATGTAAAACTTTCTTATGCCTAAAAATATAAAACTTTTCTCTGTGTAATATTAATGTTGGTGATAAGTAGCGGACTTAAACCGGGCGGCTGAGGGTCGGTTATTGTATCTAATAGCAGATCCGG